>NC_057804.1:46014238-46080813 GCF_018294505.1 Triticum aestivum
GCTCGAGGGCCGGGACCCGAGGACGTAGAGCGTCGACATCTAACCAAGCTTGCGCGTTAGAGGGGGGGGTACCTGAGCATCGCGACTCAGGGCTCCTACTGGCTCTCCAGCCCTCACCCTCTGGCTTTGTCCACGGCATCGCGCCTTGGCAAACCAGCGATGGCTGAGACTCGCTCGAGGGCCGGGACCCGAGGACGTAGAGCATCAGCATCTGGCCAAATTTGCAGGAACACATCACAAGTTAAGGCCCGGTGCCAGGCGCAACCTGCCTTGAGGTAGGGCCCCGTGAGTCCCGCGCTGGCTCACGGGTGCCCAGATACACCTCCTCATACCCTACCATGCCGGTCACGTGTCAGGGCGGGGCTGTACACGCCCCGGGGGCTCCTCCCGGAGGGGAGCACCCTCCCACACACCAGTGGAAGCACCATGCTCCGTGCTGGCTGACGACACTGCCGAGGAGCGGCTATGCCCGTACACATACGGAAGCGCTATGCTCCGCACTGGTGATACTGAGGGTGGCCCCCGGCCGCATCAACCTCAGGGAGCCCCGAGCTCAGTGTCTGGCCTCATCGCAATGCCTCCCCTCGGGAGCGCCGCACGAGGGGGCTGGGCACGGGGGCTGCGCCTGGGTCACGCCCAAGCGTACGCCACCCAGCCAGGCCCCTTGGGCCTACTTCGTCGCGCGTCTCTCCCCGAGAAGAGCCAAGGTACGAAGGACGTTTGAGCGTCAAGGGGGACTCCTGAGCATCGCGACTCAAGAGCCTAACTCGTCACATAGCCCCTCACTCCTTAGTTCCGAAAGGCTAACGGCGGTTGAGGTATGCGCGGGGCCGGGCTCTGCAGACGTAGAATGGTAGATTCACCCACACATCTCACCTCCCTACTTGCTGTTCGTGCGCCAAGGGGGACTCCTGAGCATCGCGACTCAGGAGCCTAACTTGTCACATAGCCCCTCACTCCTTGGTCCCTTCCTAGTTTCCGGTCGGGGCTAACAGCGGCTAAGGTATGCGCGGGGCCGGGCTCTGCCGACGTAGAACATAAGCAAGTAGGAAGAGCGCAAATTTCAAGGAATTCAAAAGCAAATATTACAGTCCATAACTATTATCACGACACCAAACACAAGTTTAAACGCCTCCCCGAGGCATGACGCATGTTGCAGAAGCTGAAAGCAGGATAGAAGCCACGATGGAGTCATTTGTTGGCGGCGGAGCTGCAGGGAGCGGGTTCGCCTCGTGGAGCTGCAGGACCGGCAGCGCCTCGCTTTGGCTTGGTGCTGAAGGCCCGGAACTTCGACAACAGAGCCTCCGCGCGACCCTTCACGGCCTCAGCAGCGGCAGCGGCAAGCTTGCCACTCGCTGGCTCCAGCAGGCTGTCGAGGTCGACATTGGGGTCGCGAAGATAGACATGGGTAAGGACCCGCGTCAGCGCTGCAGAAGACAGGACGCGCGCCTCGGCCGTAGGGCCAAGGCCAAGGGTGACGTCTTCAAGAGCACGAACCATGAAGGGGAGCAGCTTGGCGGGGCCGTCCTCGGTGCCGACCAGCGGGCTTTCCAGGCCGCTGTCGTAGAGCGACTTCAGCAAGCCGCGAACCTTCACCTCCGTCTCCGTGAAGGCCTCGCGGTCCTCGGCAAGGACCCGCGCCTTGTCGTCCAGCTCGGCCTTCCATGCCTCCAACTCCTACTCCAGTGTGCCCAGGCGGTCACGGCGCTTGTTAATCTTGGGGTCTCGGTCCTTGATGGCCGCCTCGCGAGCCTTCAGGTCTTCTTCCTTCTCTTGGTGGATGCGGACCTCCTCGGCAAGCTGGTCCCGCAGGCCCTGCAGTTCGCTCTCCAGCGCCTTGCAGCGACCTCGGGCATCAGCCGCCTCTCCCAAGGCGGCGTCTCGAGCAGCCTTCGCCTCGAGGACGGCCTGCTTCTCCTCGTCGCAGGTCATCGAGGCCTGAACCAGTGCCGCTCGAATCGAAGCGTCAGAGCGAATCCAGCCAGAAGCCAGCTCCAAGCGCCCGACCACCAAGCGAGGGTCGGCGCCCAGAAGATCTTGCCGCGGCCGGTCCAGTTCGGCAGCAGCGTGATCCAAGATGGTGGAAGGAGTCGGAGAGACAGCAGTTGGTGGAGTAGGAGGAGAGGACGGCAGCATAACCACAGGATCCTGAGGCAGGACCTGCTGCGCCCCAACTGCTGTGGCGATGGCATCAGGCAAGGATACCTCAGGAGTCGCTTGGGCCATGGGGGCTGAGCTCGCCCCAGCCAGCTCCACTAGGCCTCGCGAGGACGACCGAGCAGGAGAGGCCCATGCCTTGCAGCCACCTCCCTTCGTGGGCAGAGGTGCTGCCCCAGACGGAACCTCAGGAGCCCCCTTCAGTTTCTTCACCGCAGGCGCCAGCCTAGCCAAGAGATACAAACATCAAGCCTCAACGACAAAGCAAGGAATAAGACAAGAATCAAGCACTTACTCGTCGCCGCTCGCGAGCTCGAGCAACCTCCGGCCGTACTTGAAGCCCGAGAGCCGGCTGCTGGGATCATCCTTGAGAGGTTCGGAAGCAGGAGGCACGTCTGCGGATCGCCTCGGAACCGGGGCAGACCCGAGGGGGACCAGCCCAGACCTGGCCTTCTTCGAGATCGGGGGCAAGCTCCTGCCTCCCTGCTCACCATCATCCTTGTCGTTGCTCGGCGAGAGGTGGAGAGCGCGGGATCTGCGCCGGGGGAGAGGCGCTCTCGACTCCCCGTCGGTAGCCTTGGACTCAGGCCCACCTTCCCGCTCCTCTTCTTCCTCCTCTTCGCTGGAGTCGCCGGAGGACATGTTCACCGTCGCCTGGGCCGCCGGGTCCTCGGGAGCCACCGCGGGCACGGGCCCGTCCCCATTGAAGACGGGCATGGAGTCCACCACCTTCTCCCAATCATCTCGAAGAAACAGGGGTACAGGGGCGCCCTCCAGCCTCGCCACGTCCCCTCCAACCAAAGATTGGAGGACCTCGGCCAGATCTTCATCGGCCAAAACTTCAGGGCTCAGGCAGGGCCTCCACAGCAGGAGCGAGTACTTGCGAAGCGGGGCCACCTGGTGCTCCAGGAACTCCCTCAGGAGCGACGCGCCGGTCAGCTTCGCCGTCACCATGTTCCCCGGCCTCAGATCCACGTCCATCTTCTCCAACACCGGCTTCGCGCGGGGGTCCACGAGTTTTGTGCGAGACCAATCATCGGAGCTCGTGGGCTGCTCCGTGGGCAGAATCAGCCGAGGGTGGATGCGCCCGGCATCCACTATGACCCACTTACTCCTGAAGCCCTCAATCCTCTTCTAGGGCTTCGAGATGGCGTTGGAGCCGCCATACAGGACGAAGCTCGCGCACGCGGAGAGAGGACCGCGAGAGAGCCGGAGGGAGAAGTAGTGGCGCAGCAAGGCCACCGAAGGCTGCACCCCGATGTGAGCCTCGCAATAGTATGAGAAGATCGCCAGAAGAAGGACATAGTTGGGGTGGAGGTGCAGAGCTTGCATGTCGTAATGGCGGAGGACAAAGAAGAAGAACTCAGAAAAAGGAGGTACCAGACCGGAAGCAATGGCGCTTATGAAGAGCGGGTAGAAGGTGCTCCCTTGGGCCTCAGGAGGGGCGGAGCTGGCCTTGAACACCTTCGCCCCGTCGATGCCTTGCGCCACCACCATCCGGCGCATTCGGGCAAGGCTCGCCTCCGACACGTTCGGCGAGTCCAAGGCGGGCGAATACCAAGCTTCAGCCGGGGTCTGGGGAGGCGCCATGACTTGCTAGGGTGCGCGGTCGAAGTAGATCTGAAGATTTCGGTGGCAGAGAGGAAGGGCGCAAGAAAGGGGATCTGGGCAATGACCGGAGGAAGCAAGGGAAGCGAAGCCTAGGCAGATGCCACTCTTTTGCCAATTCACGCAGTTGCTGTGGCACTCACGTCCAATCAACCGTCACGTGGCGCCCGAGGCCGCATGCTGTTAGGGCCCGCGGCGCTTCGCACTTGCCCCTTCGCCTCTCTGCTCACCCAAGTTCGGGGGCTACTATCGGCGTTCTGGGAACGGGGGTCCCCAGACTTTCCTGCCTGCGGCCTGCGGCGTGGCTCGAGGGGCGGCCAAGCATGGCCCATCTTCATCAGCACAAGCTCAAGACCCTCGCGAGGGGCCAAGCCTCGCGGGGCGGACGACAATGGACCTTTTCAGGCACGGCCTCATCAGGATGGCTCGCGAGGAGGCAGAGAGATCAAGGCGGGGTACCTCGCGAGGTGCCCATGACGCAAGCCATGACGACCAAGGGCACCAGGCGGGCGCCAACCCACGCAATGTCCTTCTTTCCTCTTTGGTGCAAAGGGAGCAAGCGCAGGTGAGAGCATCAAGCAAAGGCATCCATTTCGGTGCAACAAGACCAAGACCAGCAGAACGGCGGGATGGAGGTCATCGTGGAGCCCAAGCCGGCGTCACCACCAGAGTCTTTGGCAGGCGAGGACCAACTTTAGTCAGGATAAGTGTACTAGATGTTCCCCTTTAAAATGGCCAATTGTTGGCGCCCTTCCCGCTCAATATTTGGGAAGAGGCCCAGGGCCTTTGCCTATAAATAGGACTAGCCACCCACCAGGTAGAGGCATCGATCGACCTATCTAGAAATCCATCCAGAGAGCGACTGAACTCCCCAAGTGGTTCATTGCACCAGCCAAGAGTAGACCCTCGTGAGGCTGTTCTTCCTTGTATTGTTCATCATCAGCCCAAGAGGCAATCCACCACACCACACACTGGAGTAGGGTATTACACCACAATGGTGGCCTGAACCAGTATAAACTCTATGTCTCTTGTGTTGTTCCTTTGATTGCTTAGATCATAGCGAGGCGGTGAGGTGCAGGTAGGCAGAGGGCGAAATCTCCACGCGCACCCTAGTGTTCGAATCTAGAGGGTTTGCTGGAACCCGAAATCCGACAGCTTGTTTTTTAATCAGAACCCCCTCCTTCATCCTTTGGCCGGGACCGCGGGGGCGGAACGCGAGTTCACCCCTGACCGCGTGGTGGACGACCTCGACGACCCCGACTTGGGGGCGGCCGCCCTAGACAACGACGCAGTAGGAGGAGGCGGCGAGACAGGCGGCTTCGGGTTCACCGCCGGCTTTGATGACTGGCCTGGCGATGACGAGGCCGACCCTAATCCGCGTCGTCAGTCTCGTCCGACCATCAAGGCGCCGATCCTTCCGGCGGGCCGGCAGCTTGGGGCGGCGCGCAGAAACACCGGGCGGCGCCGACTCTCTTCGGCGGGCGGCCGAAGAAGCCCAAGGGTTCCACGGCGGCAACCAAGCGGGACGAGGCGACCGCGAAGGCGGCCTGCTTCCGCAAGGTGGTGAAGCAGCCGCAGGCGGTTTCAGCGTAAGTATTGATTCTCGCACGCCATTCTTTCTTTCTTCAGTCGATGTTCTTCTAAGTTTCTTCTTTTTTTACCAACCAGGGCTCCGCTTTCTCTTGAGCGGACTACCGCCGCCTCCATAGTCGGCGGGCGGAAGGATCTGCGAGTTCCCGCCGCATAGACCCCCGCGCCGAACTCCAAGCGGCGACGGAGCGAAACGCGCGGGAGGAGCGGGAGGTGGAGGAGCGGAGGACGGCCGCCTCCGAGACAGCTCAGGAGACGATGGCGGAGTCGGCTGAGGCGTAGGCCGACGCAGCAGCCAAGGCCCAGGCGGAGGCCGAGGCCGCGGAGAGGGCTGCAGAGGCCCTGCGTAGCCAGCCTCCGCAACTCGTCATTCCCCTCCGCACCGTGGCCTCCGAAATCCCGGTGCCCCCGCCGGAGGGAACCGGCCGCGACCCACCGGCGACGGAGAGGGAGGGGGGCGACGTAGTCGTCCCGGAGGGAGAGGTGGTGCCACCTCCGGTAGCCGGGACGGGCCAAGGCGGCCAGCCCGAGGTTCATCCTGAGCAGTCGGCTGGGGGCGAGCCGACTGCAAGGGCGGATCTTGTGGTCTTGTCGCCGACTCGTCGGCGTGCGGGAAGGGCGGCTTCAAAGCCGGACCCGCAGAAGGCCGCCGGCTCCAGCTCGTTGTCGCACGACCTGGAGACGGCCAGCGCCAGCTTGCCAGGGTGGACGCTGGGCGGTGGGACAGCTGAATCTGGCAGCGCAGGATGTCCGTAGCCGGCTTCAGGCTCAGGCCACTGCGCTGAAGCAGTGTACCCAAGAGTTTCTCACAACACGGTCGGTCATTTGGGTGAGTTTTCTTGCTCTTGATTTCTCTCGTGGGGGCACGTCAGCGCACCCACTGGGTGTAGTCCCCGAATTCCTAGTTGGCTGCTGAGCAGGCGGCTTGGAAATTCTCCAAAGACTTTGGTTTAACGGCTTTTTCTTGCTCGCACCTTTGTCCTGATTGCAGGATTATTACAACCTCCACGCCGCTACCTTCAACTCCCAGGCCCGGGAGATGAACCAGAAGGCCGCCGATCTGACGGAGAGCCGGCGTGAGTGCTTTGTCTTTTTATCTCATGTGGGGGCGCGTCAGCGCACCCACTGGGTGTAGTCCCCGAGATTCGGGCCGACTGCTGAGGAGTCGGGTCGGATCTTTCTTGCCGACTTCTTTCTTAATTTCTTCTTCTTGATATTGGCAGGAGCCAATGCCGACTTGAGGCAGCAGCTGGGCGTGGCCCAGACCGCCCTTCGCACCAGGGAGGGCGAGTTCAATGCCTTGGTTCAGGAGCGTGATCGTCTGGCCAAGAAACTGGCCGACCAGGAGGAGAGCCACAAGGCGGCCCTGAAGGCGGTGCAGGACAGCGAGGCCGCCCTCAAAGCCGAGTATGAGACCGAGGCGGCAAGCTGGGTCGAGGTGAGGTAGGCTCTGAGCGAAGGCTACGGCCGGGTCGAGGATTTGATTGACGGTAGGCCGCCTTCTTCTTCACCTCTTTGCTTGTAATTCGGTTCATCTTCTGACTTGCTCTGTTTCTTTCTTCTTTGTGAAGAGTATTTCCCCGGATACTCCGTCGCCGCCAACCAAGCCATCGAAGCTCACCGTGAGGCCGGGCGGCAAGCTAGGGTTGAGGTTGCACCGGACGCCGACCGGTCGCTTGAGGAGCAGCTTCTAGCGATCCAAGCCCTCCTGCAGCCGGCCTACCGCATGCTCCGCGGGCTTCAGCATTCTGGAGCGCAGGTACTGGCTGCCCTCTGGCCTGGTGAGGTGATTCCCCACACCACCTGCCCTACTGCCGACTTGCTGGAGGTGGCAGTCGACCGCTTCGAGGCTTGGAAAGCTTCAGCAGCGCGGTCCGGTGCTCGACGGGCGCTGGAGTTCATCCGGGCTTGGTATCCCCGGCTGAACTTGGACCAGCTATGCACCTGGCGGCAGGAGGCTGACGAGGAGCTGGGGCCGGTGCGGCCGGCTATCATCCAGCGTGCCTCGGCAATCGCCGACTTCACCGACACCAGCGCCTTTGCTCCTGAGGTAAACGAAGACGGCGTCGCGCAGCTGGAGGAATGGTTCGGGCTGAACCCGACCGACGGTGAAGACTCGACAGAGGAGATCGACTCCAATGACGAGGGCGAAGAGGAGGAGGAGGAAGACGATGAAGACGTTGTGCCGGATGGTGAAGCAGCCAGCCAACTTCAGCCTGATCGTGCCTCCAGCAACAAGGTGCGTGCTAATGCACCGCCTGCCGCAGGTGATGATCAGGCCGAGATTCGCCAGCCGGCCACTCCTCCAGCCGACACCGCCATCTCCACCGATCTGCCCGACGCCCCAGTTGCTCCCTTGGCCTGACTCGCCGTTTTTACTTTCCTCCTTGTCACTCTTTGAACAGCTTTATTAACTTTGCGCAATTCCACCCACTGGGGGTGTATTCAAACTTTGTTGAATGCCGGCCTCTTGAAGGCCTTAGCGTAAATATAATTATGCGTGTGCTTGGCTTCCATTCCTACTTGCTTTTTATCTTTGGGCTATTTTCCTTTGCCGCCCTCCTTTGGTCGCCGCCTTTCCCAGCCGGACAGCTGCTCTGTAGTCTGTGGCCGGGTAAGGAATTGGCCGTCTAGGAGCGCAAGTACTCAAGCTTTCTTAGGTTGTAGCAAAGTAAGAAGGGAAGCCGGCCATCCGGCTGCTTCGACAGCCGGTTGGCGGGGGGAGCCGGCTTGCGTTATGTAAGTTCGTTAGTCCTTAGCCGTTTTTCATGTGGGCCCCCTTTTCCGCCTTTGGCTCTTCCTAGTCGGATAGCCGGTTCTTCGAACTACGACTTTCGCAAGAGAGGGCTTGGGTGCCGGCACATTACTTGTCTGACTGCAGGTAGAACTTGGACATAACTCAAGGCGGCAAGTCCCCGGGCTGACTAGTCGAATCCGGTGCCGGACGAAAAAATGAATGTAGTGACATAACCATGGGTATGATACCCGGCATTCATAGATAAAAGAGGGTAGTCCCCGGGAACTTCTCGGGGAACCCGTTGTCTCATACTTAATACAAAAGGTAGCATGGTACATACTACATTTTAACTGTAAAATCTTCGGAGAAGATTGGCGTTCCATGGTCGTTTCGACTCCTTGCCGAAATCGTCTCTCTTGCGTGCCTTCGGCTTCTGCGCGTCGATCAGGTAGTAGGAGTCGTTGCCTAGAGCCCGGCTGATGTCGAAGGGGCCTTCCCAAGGGGCTGAGGGCTTGTGCTGGCCGGCTGTTCGCTGGATCAGCCGGAGCACAAGATCACCCTCTTGGAAAGATCTTGACTTGACCCTCCGACTGTGGTAACGGCGTAGACCCTGCTGGTAGATGGTGGACCGGCTGAGGGCTAACAGCCGACTTTCTTCCAGCAAGTCGACGCCGTCTTCTCGTGCTTCCTTGGCCTCCGCCTCCGTGTACATGGTGATCCGAGGTGAGTCGAACTCGATGTCAGTTGGGTTGACAGCCTCGGCACCATATACAAGGAAGAAAGGGGTGAAGCCGGTTGACTTGTTCGGGGTAGTGCGCAGACTCCAAAGGACGGCCGACATCTCGTCAAGCTAGCAGCCGGCCGAACGCTCGAGCGGCACGACCAGTCGGGGCTTGATGCCGGCGAGGATGAGGCCGTTTGCTTGCTTGACTTGGCCGTTTGACTGTGGGTGGGCAACAGACGCTAAGTCCAGTCGGATGCCCTGTGTCGCGCAGAAACGTGCCAGTGCTCCCTTGGCAAAATTTGTGCCATTGTCGGTGATGATGTTGTGTGGTACTCCATACCGGGTTGTAATGTCTGCAATGAATGTCACGGTAGTCGTCCCATTCAGTTTCTTGATCGGCTTCGCTTCAATCCACTTGGTAAATTTGTCCACAGCGACAAGCAGATGTGTCATGCCGCCGCGCGCTGTTTTGAATGGGCCGACCATGTCCAGCCCCCAGACGGCAAAGGGCCAAGTGAGGGGGATGGTCTTGAGTGCAGAAGCCGGCAGGTGTTGCTTGGAGCCAAAGATTTGGCACCCTTTGCAGTGTTTGACTAACTCCTTGGCATCCTCCAAAGCAGTGGGCCAAAAGAATCCATGGCGGAAAGCTTTGGCGACGAGTGCCCTTGAGGCGGCATGGTGGCCGCATTCGCCTTGGTGGATATATTTGAGGATTACTACGCCTTTCTCTGGCTCGACGCAGTGCTGGAAGGCTCCAGTAACACTGCGCCTAACAAGCTCTCGATTCATTATTGTGTATGCTCCGGCTCGGCGTTGGACTTGTCTTGCCGAGATCTCGTCAGTCGGCAGCTCTCCGTTTATCAGGAAGTGAAGGATGGGCTGGGCCCACGATGGAGCTGTGACTTCTTCTATCGCTAAAACGGCTACTGCAACCAGGGTGAGCGGGCTGGGTTGTGAGGAGTTGGAGTCAGCCGCCGCCTGCTGTGTTGGTGCAGTCCATAGGCCGACTGTAGCAGTCCCCGGGCCGGGTTCGACAATGACAGTCCCCAAGCCGGGTTCGACTATGACAGTCCCCGAGCCGGCTGTCGAAGTCCCCGAGCTGCCTGCTTGGTTCCCGAAGTCGGATCCGACTGCGTCGGGGTTAGGCGGCACGGAGATGGAACTGGATTCCGGAGACGGCTTGATGGACGGCTTGAGGAGGCATTGGAGGGCGACGCCGGTTGGTATGGCTTGCCGGGTGGAGCCTATTCGTGCCAGGGCATCTGCTTGCTCGTTGTCGGCCCGTGGCACGTGGAGGAACTCGCACCCCTCAAAGTATCCGTTGATCTGATGAACGAGGAAGCGGTAGCTTGACATGTTTCCGTCCTTGGCGTCCCAGTCACCGGATGATTGCTAGACCACCAAGTCCGAGTCGCCATAGCACAAGATCCGGCGAATGCCGAGTTCCTTGGCTAGCTGGAGCCCGTGTATGAGTGCTTCGTACTCGGCCACATTGTTGGAAGTGGCAAAATGGATTTGCAATGTGTATCTGAGTTTGTCGCCTTTGGGAGAGGTGAGGACGATGCCAGCTCCCAAGCCGGTGAGCATCTTGGATCCGTCAAAGTGCGTCCGCCAATGGGTGGAGTCGGGGGCCGGTGGCAGGTACTGGGTCTCAGCCCAGTCGACGAGGAAGTCGGCCAATGCTTGGGACTTGATGGCGGTGCGGGGCTGGTAGTAGATCGTGTAAGGAGCCAGCGCAATGGCCCACTTCGCCACTCGGCCGGATGCATCCCGGCTACCTATGATCTTCGGCGAGCGGGGCAGTGCATACGATTATGATGGGATGCTCTTGAAAGTAGGGCTTGAGTTTCTTGGAGGCGAAGTACACACCATAGCACATCTTTTGGTAGTGCGGGTAGTTCTGCTTCGAGGTGGACAGTACTTCGCTCAAATAATACACTGGCCTCTGGACTAGCTGAGCTTGGCCTTCTTCTGGACACTGAACCACGATAACTGTGCTGACCACCCGGCTGGTGGCGGCGATGTAGAGGAACATGGGCTCTTTCTCAGTCGGGGCCGCCAGGACAGGCGGCGTGGACAACATCTTCTTTAGCTCGTGGAAAGCTTGGTCCGCCTGGTCATTCCACTCGAAGTGAGTGTACTTCTTCATGAGTCGGTAGAGGGATAGAGCTTTTTCTCTGAGCCAGCTGATGAAGCGGTTCAAAGATGCCAGGCATCCAGTGAACTTTTGGACGTCTCGCAGCTTGGTGGGAATCTTCATTCTCTCTATGGCCTTGATCTTGACTGGGTTGCACTCAATGCCGCGTTCGGAGACCAGGAAGCCTAGAAGCTGGCTGGCTGGTACCCCGAACACGCATTTCTCCGGGTTGAGCTTGATCTGAAACCGATGCAAATTCTCAAAGGTCTCCTTGAGGTCTTCCAGCAAGGTGCCGCGTTTCTCTGTCTTCACCACAACATCGTCTACGTAGACATGGGCATTTCTGCCGAGTTGCTTGAGGAGGCATTTCTGCATGCAACGCTGAAAAGTGGCACTGGCATTTCTCAAGCCGAATGTCATAGTCAGGTAACAGAAAGCTCCGAATGGGGTGATGAAGGCGACCTTCAGGCGGTTAGCTGGGTCCAATTTTATCTGGTGGTAGCCTGAGTATGCATCCAAAAAACTCAACAGCTCGCATCCGGCTGTGGAGTCTATCACTTGGTCAATCCTTGGCAGAGCAAAGGGATCTTTAGGGCAGGCTTTGTTGAGGCTGGTGTAGTCAATGCACATGCACCACTGCTTGTTCTTCTTCAACACTAGGACCGGGTTGGCAATCCATTTTGGGAAGAACACTTTCATAATGAAGCTGACTGCCAGAAGCCGGGCTATTTCTTCTCCGACTACTCTTCTCTTCTCTTCTGACAGGCAGCACAAGGGCTGCCTGGCCGGCTTGGCGTCTGATCGGACGTGTAGCTTGTGCTCGACGAAATCCGTCGGGACACCCGGCATGTCTTTAGGAGACCATGCAAAGATGTCCCGATTCTCACGGAGGAAATCGACGAGCTTGCTTTCCTATTTGCTGTCTAGGCCGGTGCCCGTGACAGCATACCTCTCCGGGTGCTCCGGGTCCAGAGGTATCTTCTTCGTCTCTTTGGCCGGCTGGAAGGAACCTTGAGCATCACATTCCTTGGGGTCGGGGGACAGGGCCGGCTGCTTGCCAGCCATGGCCACAACTCGATTCAACATCTTTTTCTCTTCAGCAATCACAAGGGACTCGGCCAGCCGGCTGCTAGCGGCTGCACACTCAGAAGACTTCTTGTAGTCTCCGGCTATGGTGATGATGCCCTTGGAACTCGACATCTTCATCTTGAGGTAGGTGGTAGTGGGGCACAACCAGAAACTTGGCCAAGGCAGGTCGGCCAAGCAATGCGTGGTACGGGCTCTCCAAATCCACTACATCGAACCATATTGCCTCTCGACGGAAATGATCTTTGTCCTCAAAGAGGACATCCATCTTGATCTTGCCGATTGGTGAGCAGGATAGGCCGGGCACAATGCCATGGAACACAGCCCGGCTTGGCATGAGCTGCTTCAGCTTGATGTTGAGCTTCTCCACGGTGTCGCGGTACAGTATGTTGATGCTGCTCCTGCCATCTATTAGCACGCGGGAGAAACGGGCAGCTCGCCTTTCTGTCACGAGGGTGGCGTCCAAAACCAATGCATAAGAGCCAGGAGACGGCATCACCTCTGGGTGATCGGCCTGGCTCCAGCTGATGGGCTTCTCCGACCAGTGCATAAACTCGGGGTTGTTGGAGGCGACCGCGTTGACATCTTGCTGTTGTCGGCGCCGGCTACGCCGGTCATCCGGCTGGCTTGTAAAGACGATGTAGGCAGCATGTTCATCGGGGAACTCGTCTTGGATGGCTCCGACTGCTGGCCGAGCGGCCGTATGCTGCGGGGCAGGAGGCGGCTGGCCTGCAGGCGGAGGCGGCAACAGCCCCTCGCCCTTGGAGATCCGTGTGAGCCAATGGCACTTCCGAGTTGTGTGGTTGGACGGCTTCGCACCGCTGTGGAACTTGCAGGGGGCATCGAGGGTTTGCTCATAGGAGAAAGCCAGCTGCCAAGCCGCCCTGCCGCCCTTCTGCTTCTTGGGTGCCAGCCGCCCCTGAGGTTGCTCGTCTTAGACTGTGGCCACCTGCCGGCTTGTGGAAGACGACATAGGGGCCTTGCGCTTGTGGTCGCTTTGATACGTGCGTCGGCTTGATTCTCCAGCCGGCGTCTTGGGAGCAGGCGTCAGCACTTTTCCAGAGGCGTCTACCCGGAGCTCAGTCTTCATTGAGGAGTTGGCCGTGGTGTACTTGTCTGCTATGACCAGCAGCTCGTCGAGGGTAGCCGGCTCGCCGCAGAGGAGTCGGCGCTTGAGGAGGGTGCCCTCTCTGCACCCGGCGGTGAAGTACTCTATGGCTTGAACCTCGTGCACCCCCTCGCAGGAGTTGCGGAGCTCGGCCCAACGCGTGAGGTAGTCACGGGTTGATTCACTCGGCCCTTGTACGCACAAGGAGAGCTGTCGGGGCTTGGGAGCCCGCTTGTAGGTGCTGGTGAAGTTGCGTATGAAGGCTTCCGTGAAGTCCAGCCAGCTATTGATGCTGTAAGGCTTGAGGCTATTGAGCCAGGTACGCGCCGTGCCTTGGAGCATCAAGAGGACATATTTCACGGCAACGCGCCTGTTGCCGTTTGCTATGCGGACTGCGGTGGAGTAGTCGATCAGCCAATCTTCCGACTTCACGGAGCCGTTGTACTTGGGCGTGTCTCTCGGGAGCGAGAACCCTTTGGGGAAGGGCTCGTCATGGATGCAAGGGCCGAAACAAGGCGGACCGACATCATCTTCTTCTTCTAGGGCTAGGGATCGCGCAAGGCGGTCGATCCGATGGCGGGCATCATTCTCACCGACTCCTTCGCGGCGACCAAGTCGACCGCTGAGAGTCGGATGCGCGACAGGCGGCGGGGTGGGATATCTCTCCCCACGAGGCGGAGGAGGAGGCGGGTCGCCTCGTCGTTCCACACCTCGAGGGCGGTCTTCTGCATCGCGCTCGATGGTGATTCGGGTCCGGCTGCGGCTAGCAGCCGGCTCCTTCTCTTGTCTCGCACGGGCGCCGCCCGCAGTCGGCATACGCGACTTCGTGCCGTGCTCTCGGCGAGGGGGGCTTCCAGCTCGGACGCCGGCTTCGTGCCGCTCCGCGGCCGCGTCGATTAGCTGCTGGATGCGTCTGGTCATGTAGGGGAGCTCGTCGGCCTCCAGTCCATTTAGCTCGTCTACGATCGACTGGGTGACGCGTAGATTCTCGAGGGGCGTGGCGTAGACTGGGCGGTCCGCTCCCAGCATGCTGGCGATGGTCGTGCCGCGTTTCTTGACGACGCCGGCTCGGCTCGGCCCTTCTGGAGGCGGCGTACCGAAAGCGGCGTGGTCGACTTCGCGCTGGTGGGCTTCAGTATGGCGTCTCATGGAGGCTATCCTCTGGCCCTCCGCAAGGAGAGCAAGGCGGCGTGCCTCCAGCGTCTCGGCGTCAGCGTCCGCCGGGATGTGGGCGGATAGGTCGTGCAGCGTTGCCTGGAGGGCGTCACGGGCGTTTTCATCGGAGGTGACGCCATGGCTGATGACCAGCACCTCGGTGACAGTGCTGCCGCCACTGTCGGCCCGAGGGAGAGGGTCGTCGAAGATGATTACGTTGGAGGGGAAGGCGTCGAGCGACGCCGTGTGGGAGTCGACAAGCATCGGGTCGGTGGAGCCAACCGACTCCAAGTCTGCAGTAGGCTTGCTGGAGACGTGGAGTTGGTCGAGGAGACTGTCGGAGATGCGAGTCTCGCCAAGAAGATCGGCGAGGCAGCTCGCTGCGCAGGCGTCGTCGATGCTTTGCAGCGCGTCGGGGCAAGCGCCATCGGGCGTGCCGGGCTGGCTACGCTCGCGGGGGAGGAAAAAGGTTCCCGTCCAGAGCAGGTCTCCGGATGACGGTGCACCTGGCCCCATGGTGGGCGCCAAATGTCGGGTGGCGGGTGCGACATATGCCAACGGATGGCTTATCTGTGTGGGAGCCAGTAAAACATCGCCGGTGCCTGGAAACGGGATAAGGCGAAGACATGCACGCCGGCGGATCTTACCCAGGTTGGGGGCTCTCCGTGGAGATAATACCCCTACTCCTGCTCTGCGGGGTCTCCGCATGATCACTAGATCAACAAGAAGCTACAAGAGGCTCCCTGAGCAGTTCGGTGGAAGGAGGAAGAAGGGCAAGACTAGCTCTCTCCTCTCCCTTTAGTGGTGTCTAAAACTAGCTGAGCTCAACCCTTTGCATGGGTGTCCCAGGGGGTTTAGATAGGCCTACCCCCCGGGGGTACAATGGTAATCCGGCTGGGCGTGGGCCCTAGCCATTAGTGTCTATGACCGCCGGCTTCTCTGCCAACCGCTGGGGCCCACCGACTGGTGGGTCCCGCTGGCTGCCAGCTCATCGGCCGACAGGCCGGTCCCACCACTTGGGGGTCTTGTCGGGGGCTGGTTACTGTTTCCTCGCCTCTGATGACGAGGGCTTTGTCGAGGTAAGCATGGCTACAGTGCTGCCGCCTTGCGAACTCTCACTATAGCCTTACCTCGTCTTGTCTCCTTAATGGTGCGCGCGCCCCGAGGAGAGGAGCAAGCCGGCTATAGGAAGCCGGCCATGCCTCAGGCCGGCTGGGGGAGGCCAGGTCGCCTTCGGGCGTCTCTCTGATTGAAGGGGCCCGCTGCCCACGGGCCGTACTGGCTGCCCGTCATGGAGGGTGTCATGATCAGCATGGCAACAGTGCCGCGCCGGACGGGTGATGGCTGTCCCGTACGGCGTACTGTAGCCATGCGTGCCCCGGGATTTGGGGGTGGCAGGATCCGCTGTTGCCACGCCCCGTCCCATCATCGTTATGGGGGTGCAGACTTTTAGGGCACGGCCCCTGGACGCCTGCCTGGGGCCGGCCTCTTGGGGTCAATTCTCTGTGGCCGGCTTCTTGGAGTCGGCCCTTCCGTGGCCGGCTTCTTGGAGTCGGCCCTGTCGTGGCGTCCTCCAAGAGAGTTTAGGGTCGGGCCGCCTTCCGGTAGCCGGCCTATGAGATAGCCGGCCGGAGGAAGGCGGCCCCGCGTGTTGGGTGCTTCAAGGCTCAGTTGGCCCGTTGTTTTTATAAGGGCCAATGGGAGCCGGTTAGGCTACCCGTGGTCATTTACTCCGACAAATACATAGACCACAACATGTCCCTAGTGAGCCACTAGTTGACTAGCTCGTTTATCAACAGATAGTCATGGTTTCCTGACTATGGACATTGGATGTCATTGATAATGGGATCACATCATTAGGAGAATGATGTGATGGACAAGACCCAATCCTAAGCATAGCACAAGATCGTGTAGTTCGTTTGCTAGAGCTTTTCTAATGTCAAGTATCATTTCCTTAGACCATGAGATCGTGTAACTCCCAGATACCGTAGGAGTGCTTTGGGTGTACCAAACGTCACAACGTAACTGGGTGGCTATAAAGGTATACTACAGGCATCTCCGAAAGTGTCTGTTGGGTTGACACGGATTGAGACTGGGATTTGTCACTCCGTATGACGGAGAGGTATCTCTGGGCCCACTCGGTAATGCATCATCATAATGAGCTCAATGTGACCAAGTGGTTGGTCACGTGATCATGCATTACGTGACGAGTAAAGTGACTTGCCGGTAACGAGATTGAACGAGGTATTGGGATACCGACGATCGAATCTCGGGCAAGTAACGTACTGATTGACAAAGGGAATTGTATACGGGATTACTTGAATCCTCGACATCGTGGTTCATTCGATGAGATCATCGTGGAACATGTGGGAGCCAACATGGGTATCTAGATCCCGCTGTTGGTTATTGGCCGGAGAGCTGTCTCGGTCATGTCTACGTGATTCCCGAACCCGTAGGGTCTACACACTTAAAATAGGTTTATTATTTACCAGTTCAGCGCACGACCATTTGTCTGAACAAAAACAAAATTTGGCTTCAGGCCATTGTCGATCATGGTCATGTGGATGCTCTAAATCCCTTATATCAGCAAAACGGAGATATTAGCATTCTCGGCGACCTTCCTTTCTTGCTTCATCATCCCCTCATGGGTTATGAGTTATGACGACCATGATGCCGGCCGTGCGTCCGAGCACCTGTGGTCTGTACATCGACGGCCTGCCCTTTTCTCATTTTCTTGTCCCCGAAGAGTTCGATCGATCAAAAACTTGGAAGGGTGAGAGTAGCCATGTTCCGGCCCTGTGTGTGTTTTCGTTGCGCGAAAGTTCCTGTTTCAATCAGAGAGGCAGAACTCTGTGTCAGCAGTTGTCTTGTCACTGAACTTTTAAATGACCGGCAATAAAGGTTGCTGCCTAATTTTAGAATGTCAAGTGTAAGTTTTCCACGTGTAGGTGTAGCAGCTAACAGGTTTGAACCAAACTGAATAAGAGAGTCAAAATGGAATCCTTTCTGACCTCACAATGCCTATGAATTTCAAGTAGACACATTGTCCATGCAAAAAGAGGTGAAAAAAATCAAATCTGAACTGAACTTGACAAAATTCAGAAGTTGTATAGCTGACAATGGACCATCATATACAACAAGATCTAGTAAGTAATGCAAGAGCACACACGTACAAAGGGGTGAACATGCCTGATTGGTACTTTAATTTAACACATCGAATCATTGAGTTAGCTTGGTCTAGTTACACATACAGAGTTTAACATCAAGTGGCTGAGTTAGCAATGTCTAGCACGAAGTTAGGCATGTGACCTTCATGGGAAGAACTGGACATACCAATTCATTTGCGAGGCCAGGCCAGACCAACCTGCTTCTTTCCCCCTCTGCGCTAGCTCCAAGATGCATGTCTCGTCCTGGTCGATTAACCGCGACCTCGACCACTTCGATCCGCCGATGCTCGGCACCGCTACCAAGACCCACCAATCAGTCCTTGCTTGTGTCCATGATGAAGATGAAGTTGCAGAATGCAGATATTGGCCAACTCACCGACCACGCACACATGTGTTGGCGCGGCGCCCCGGGCGTGGCCTGACTGGTGCAGCGCGCTGAACCTTCCTCGCGCGGCTCCTACACCTGCCAAGGTCAGCAACGCATGCCTGCACTTCCTCGGCCTCTGCTTGTTCCTGCGCCTCGCTGTAAACATCATCAGGTGTGTAACCTGCATACAGAAGAAAGATTGATATGTGCATGTAAAACTGAGAACCAGCAAATCTGATTCAAACACAAAAGAACAAGGGCAAGCTTATGCTATCCTGCTGAGCCACGACCGGCACTACCCCTCGCCGTTTCAGGAGGAACAGGAGAGCACGAGCAGACCACCTCGGGACGAAGACCACCTTGTCAGCCACGCATGGAGTCGAGGAAGGCCGAGCCTAGAATTGCGGGGGGTCGCGACGATGTCAGCAATGTCGCCACCCCGAAGATGGGGGTTGCTAGACGAGAGACGAGAGGGGGATAACCGGATAAGAAACCAGGGGATCGGATCGTGGGCAGCTTCCGGATCAGATCGTGGGTGGGATCAAGATGGGAAGGAGGATACGGATTCAGGGGATGAGAGGGATGGGGTGGGGATCACGAGAGCTTATCCATGTCTTGGGGCGGCCATCCATGCCGAGCGGCAGTAGCGAGGTACCATCGTGGTGGTGACGGGCGACGTATCCGAGGCGCCGGCAGCGCCGGCGTTCTCGTGATCCACAACGTACGGCCGCGTCTGCCCGGATAGGCAGATCAACGGCGACGGCTATGCTGCCCGGATCGGCAAATCGGCGGGGGCGGCGTATCCACGGGAGAGGGGGAGGAACGGATTGGGACCTCGTCGAGCAAATTGATAAAATGACACATCTTTCCTGGGAGTTTGATCTAGTGACACACTTTATTTTTTGTCTGATTAGATGACACATCTTTGATTGATAGCTTGATGAAATGGCACAAATAGAGTTTTTATCTTCTTTTTCATGGACGGGCCTGCACTTCATAATTTTTAGGACGGTTCTGCCCTTGCGTCGATTCACCTGCCTAACTCAGCCTGGTTCGATCGAACCTACGAAACGACGCAGAGAACGTCGGATGAGGCGATGCACAGGAAAAGGAAGCGATGCGCCGCCGCCACGCCGGCTCCTACCCCGTGCCGCCAGGTCCCCAGCGCTTGCCTCGCCGTGCATATTCCCCGACGTGCTGCCAAGACCCCGGCTCCCAGCCGCCTCTTGTCCTAATTCCTCTCCTCCGGCGAGGATCCATTTCTTCCGCCACGGTCGCCGTCGCGGTCGCCGTGCTCATTGACGAACTCACAGGTGTCATCCCATACTCAAAACAACAACGAACAACTACAGAGCTAGCAAGCAGCAGCGCCGAGAACTAAGCACGGCGAGGCAGTGGCGCCGGAGAGGAGGCACCGTATTTCTTCAATTAACAAACGCTCTTGTTTGCATGCAGGATCGCCTAGTTCCATATTACGTGTCAATACATGTACTGATCCAGGTCGGCCTCCCGTGCGTCATTCCACTCGACCAGAAACTTATCAATCGAACCAGGCAACGGGTGAATCGATGAGAGGGCAAAACCGTCCTAAAAATTATGAAGTGCGGCCCCACACGTGAAAAAGGACAGAAGAACTCTATTTGTGCCATTTCATCAAGCTGTCAATCAAAGATGTGTCACCTAATCGAACAAAAAGAAAAGTGTGTCACTGGATCAAACTACCAGGAAAGATGTGTCATTTTATCAATTTGCTCGACCTCGTTCGGGGGAGGAGCGCTGTGTCTGGAGGGGATCGATGGGAGTGGGTTTTTTTGCCGAGTGTTTTTTTTTGGTTGCGTGCGTGGGTCGGGTGGGGAGGGGACGGAAAAAAACTAGGAAAATAGTGAGACGAAAATAAACCGTAGAGACTATTCACCAACTGCTCCATTAGGACTAGAGATAATTTTATCTCCTCTATACACGGGTATTCAGAATGTATGCGTATGTGGACAGCCCGTACGGGTATTCGGATATGTATTTTTACTTGTTGCATACTTGGCCTTCAACAAGTGCAAGTATTTGTATGTAATCCCCAAAACAAAAGCAATTCAAACTTAGTAAAAAGTAGGAGTGGCTACAGGTAAATCGACTGATTTTTCAAATCGGGTTGTTCAATTCATTCTGGACGTCGGATGGAGATCTAACAGCCCGCGACCCTTCTTCTTCCTCCTCCTAGCGTTCCACCGGCCAAAGCGCCGGCCACCACCACCCGTGGTCGGCGGGGCTCCCACGCCGCCTCGCCGCCCTCCCCGGAACCACCCTCCTACCGGTCTTCCGCCGCCCTCGGTCATCCCTCTAGGCCCCCCACGCCGAGTTTTTTCTTCGGTGAAGCCCCACACCGCCGCCGTCCACCACCGTCCCCACCCTCAACCCTAGGATAGACAATGGGGTAGCCTGCCCAGCGAGCTTCTTCATCTCCCCTCCGGTTGTTTCTTTCTTCCTCACAAACGACCCACGGACAGTGTCCTCCTCTTCCTCCGGATCCGCCGCGTCCGGAGGTAGGCCCACGGTGATCTGGGCTTCGGCCTTACCCGGATCTGCTCAATGAGCAACAACCGGCGCTCCGACGTAAGATAAGGGTAGCTCCTGACCCATCGGCGTGGTGGCGTGACTACTTGATTGTGGTGGCGGCCGGCGAGCGGCGACGACTGAAATGTGGAGGTGGACGGGAGGGAAGAAAATGTGGATGGATAGGATTGCGATGCCAGCATTGGCCTTAAATAGCCGGGCTGGGGGCCTTGCACGGTCCGTCGGAGGAGACGCATCGGACCATTGGGTTCCGAGCGATTTCGTGTGGGACCTGGCTGTCAATCAGACTAATTATCCAAATGACTATTCTTATGATAACCCAGATTGTGAGATTACTAATTATTTCATGATAAATGATGATTTATGAAATAAGAATATGCAAGCAAATATATGGTAAGTATACTTAGTTTAATGTTTAAACTCAGATCTATATATGGTACTCATCTCATTGGCTGGCTCTATAGCTATATGGGTATTCATATATGTATGCATGGGAAAAAAATTCTACGAGACCAGGTCTCACGGGTTAGCAGGTGAGACCAATCTTAATGGATGACACGTGACATTTGCAAATCACAAAGCATCTATCTCACCCCCCACCTGAAATCAGGGGTGGGGGAGGGGAAGATTAGATGCTTTGTGATTTCTGAATGCCACATGTCATCCATCAAGGCGGGTCTCACCTGGTTTATATGAGACCCGGTTTCATATAATTTTTTTTCGTATGCATGTGCCACCGGCCCATGTACGTATTCAAATATGTGGTTTATGCATGCACTAGTGCTTTACTGGGGCTACTTACCTGCGTGCGTATGAACATGCATGCATCTCAACAGTAAGTGGTGTGAGTGAAGCATGGTCTCTACATGAACATGCATGCATGCAACGACACACACACACCGCCACTGTGGCTGGCGGTAAGCTATAACCAACTACCGTCACCGCCTATGGCAGTAGGGTTCGCACAGTCAGCAAACATTCATCTAAACGTTGACCAAAGCCTACCGCAATTGACATTGACGGTAGGCAATGTAAACCTATCGCCAAAGACTACAATGGTAGAAAACGGGTCAGATCTGAAAAAGATTTCAAAATGGTGTCAAATCGTGCTAAAATTTGATAAAAAGGCCAGAACCGTGAATTTGGCCGCCCACGGTGGTTGATCTGATCTAGCACTTGGCCTGAAGCAATGCGGCCTACGTCACAGTCTTGCTCGGACAATTTGTCTTCGACAATGAGTTTCAATCTATGTGCAGTGGCTTGATGCAAAGGGTGTGGTTGTGCAACGACGAAGAGGGAATTAACCCATCACATGTGGTTGCTAGGATTGTGAAAAAGTGGTGGTGACAATTCATGATTGACTTCGATTGATGGTGCTTCTTGAGTACACGGTTTGGAGCTTCGGGGTGAAAACCCAAGGTCTGACCCATGTTGGTTATATCTAGCAATGACGATGTTTTTGCATCGTTACCTTGTTAAAAGCATTGGTCGGCTTTGCTCAGACTTTTTCTTCAGGGTGAAAACCTAGAATCTGACTTTTACTGGTTGGATCCGGTGACGAAGGTTTCCTTCATGAAGGTGTTGCCGTTGAAGAATCTCGTTGTCCTTCTATTGTCAAGAGATGGTTGGTGCAGATATGGTCATTGTCATAGGTTGTCGATCACTTTCGGTTTTTTCTCCTTGCTTCGGCATAGCTTTGGTCTTGTATGACTTTGCATCTTGCCGGCAAGTTTTTTAGTGTGTGTGCGTTGGTGTTGGCTGTGTGCATCCTAGCTATGCAAAGGCCGGATGTGTGCTCATTATGTTTGTATCCATTTGATGCTTCATTTTGAGTCAATAAAATCCACCCTTTATCAAAAAAAATATTTGTGGAGCAGCTGATGCTAATTCTTTGATACTTTGACTAGTCACCACACATCTATGATGCCGGTTAGGATCCTCTGCAGTAAGCTCAAACTTTATGGTCGATAATACGTTCAGGCAAAATCTTTGCAGAGCAGCTGATACCAATTCTATTCTGCTAATGAAAACTGTCTGCGCGTTGCGGTGTTTCATTACTGCAAGACTGAAAGTGCTAAGAGCCTCTGTAATTACGAATTTATTTACAGTAATAACAAACGATACAGGCTACTGTGAAAGTGCCTAAGAGCCTCTGTCAACGACAATATTCTCAAATACTAGCTACCACTGGAATTCTGTTGCACTATGTGTCACTTACACAAAAATACATACACTGGCCTTTTCTTGTTGGTAAGCAAACTCAGGCTTTAATTTTATAGTACAGCGATATGTGTGTGTGGGCGCGCGCGCAAGCAATATCTTTTCTATACCGTGCTACTGTTTTACTACTTTGATGAACACATGTGTGTCTATCGTCTTTGGAAATTGAGCTTTGAGATGTTGTAACCAAAGAGAACGGCAAGAAGGATCGGGAATGCCGCCAGAATAACAGCCGCCAGCGGCAGCAGATCGCGCCGAAAACCAAAGTAGTCCTTCATGAATACTGGGACCGATTTGGTCTCTCCAAATACGTCGATCATCCTGTCGTCGTAATCCCCGAACTGCGTGGTGAATAAGACCCTTAGCGCCCACGACAGTGGGGAGACGTAGTAGAACCATATCCACCATCTCGGTATTTGCTGCCATATGTTTATGAAGTCTTTTTAAGCACCATATTTTGTATCTCAAATTGTAATGGTATATATAATAGAGTTTAGTGAGTTCACTTACAGGCGCAGGCATGATGAAGCCAGACATGAGGTTTTGTAGGGTATAGAACATAGATGAAAATATGGATGCAACTTGGATGTTGGGGGTGATCGACACCACCACCATTCCCATGTAGACGAAGCAGAGCAGTGTGCAAAACATGGTGTACATAAACCAAAAGAACTTGGCTGTTGTCCACGCGTACCCTATCATCGGATATGCTATCAACATGAACAGCACCACCTGCATCAGCACATAAGGTATCTCCATGGCAACCTATCTCCAGAAAAAAGACAAGTCAATGTCTGCTTGTACTAGTGATATAATCCATCTGAAAAAACTTAATGTGATTAACAGGACCTGCGCAAAAGAGTAGGCCCAAGGAGAGTACATCCCCGCAAATCTCTCCCTGTAAACGACAGAACGTTCCACGGAGATAAATGGCATCACCGATTGACAGTTGTTGATGCCAGCGAACAGAGTGATTCCATACATGCACCCCAATATGGTGAAGAGACTTTGCTGGTCGTTTCTACCCTCAAACAAAACAAGCAACTTCAGTCATATGCTTCTCCCATATTTGCATTGAGTTAATTAAGACACATAATCAAGAGGTGGTTTACATACATATGGTTGATGTTGCCTTGCTGCCAGAACAGTGCACCAAAGAAAATGCAGGAGAATGTTATGAACGCAAATCGCACCATGTTGTAGGAAGGGGTTCTCCAATACGACAAACACTGCTTCCAGAGGCAAGCTTTGAATTGCTCCTGAAACTTCTGTGGAAACCGTGTCCCAAAATGGAGGTCGGTCATACCTGGAACTGGTACGCTTAACCGCTTTACCACCCTGTCCTTGTCCCTTTGATCACCAAATTTACATACTGATTAGCACAAATATTATTTTACGCATGGCATGGTTACCCATGCTTATATTCTGTTCTGATCAAACTTTGAGACCCACATGCCTATTTTTGTTTTTCTCAAGTACTACTATGGAAGGCTGGAAGCACTACGTTCTGTTTGACATGAAACTTTTCTTTGCATAATCGATCGGGTTAGCATTATTGCTGACTGAGCTGGTTCTTTGAAACTTACTTGCACATTGGTGATTCTCTGTACAACTGTGCAAAATCTGCTCCCAGTTGAACTTCCATAGATGTGGAAGTAACTTCTAGCATCCATGTTGATGGGTTGTAGTTGTCCTTGATCCTTGGAACCCCAGGTATTGCCTAGAAGAATAAAGAACAAATATCATCAGTTAGTATATCACAGCAATTGGGGGAGAAAATTCAGGTGGTGGACTTGGTGGTGAATTGAGTATAGCCTCCTCTAATCAAAATATACTAGTGCAACTATGATTAATATTGCTCGCCCCTTCAAGTGCTATGTAGAATGCAAATCATGAGGACTAGATAATGGGTTCAGAAGTATACGTAACTTCTTGATTTTTCAGTTAAAAAAAGTATATCTCCTTAAAATAAAGAAAAGGATGAAAACAAATATTGTTAGGTTTGTTTACTGTAAACGACTGTATCATATACAAATGAGTGATGTAAATCATATGCACATTTACTCAGTCTTTTTGTGCAAGGACGAGTTGAAATCACTTATTACCTGGAAATATTGGATTACTTCACATGAATGGTGTCCAACTGGCCCAGCATAGATCAACTCTCCACCCCTTTTCATCAGCATCAACTACATATATATTACGAGCTAATTAGTAAAATGGCACTCCACTTTATATGAAATATTCTGGTTAAGAAATTTATGATAACGATGTACACAAAATCACAGGAACTAAGGTTTAGGCTTTGGTTGAATTGGTAGAGTTGCTTTTGATACAGAACTTCAATACTTATAAATGAGAACGTATGCAGCTGTTATCATATACATCTACTTAAGCCGTACTGTTAAACCCAACCAAGATAAGTGTTAATAATGCAACCGAGTACCGTGTCAGAAACCCAGCCAGGAGACATATGTTCTTCTCTTTTCTCCAATTAATCTAGGAATTTCTACCCCATAAATGAACGTGTCAGCTCTTTTGAACAGTATGCTTGTTAATAATACAACAGAGTTCAGTAGTATGATTATATTTGAAAGTCAGAAAATTACTGTTAGCTTCTCGAAAACTTAGAAGAGGTCGACTCTGTCTTGGGACTTAATTTGGGGTCCTTTAAGTAGCATGTTAGTGTGGCTTGATTTCAGTTCCGGTAGATAGTGTCAAGGGTTCTTTCTGAGGTAGCATGCAATTTCGTTCCATGTCTGATGGTTGATATCAGATCTTGGCTTTATAATTTCAAGCTGAGGTAGCAACACTTGGTAATTCATGTTACTTCTTCAATATAATCAACTCATAATACCTATATATGATAAGTCTATATTAGATTCTTTTTACACCTTGAAAATTATTATTTAATACATTCATGTCTTGGCGCCTAGAAAGAGAATCTTGAACAAGGTCAGAAGTATATATATGTAAAGTAATTACCTCATCAAATGCCTCAAATATATCGATACTTGGTTGGTGAATGGTGCACACGACTGTTCGACCTGTATCTGCAACGTTCTTGACTGCACGCATGACAATAGCAGCTGCCCTTGCATCCAAGCCTGATGTTGGCTCATCCATGAATATGATTGAAGGGTTAGACACAAGCTCGACTGCAATAGTGAGCCGTTTCCGTTGCTCTGTCGATAGTCCATTTACGCCTGGTACTCCAACCAAAGAATCTCTAATTTCATCTAACTCAATTGTTTCAAGAACTTCATTTACGAATTCCTGCAAGGGAAAAGAACACACAGGTGAGTTCACAGTTTCATTTCAACTGTTCCTAGCACGGAGGAGGCTTGGATACAAGTATGTCATCCTGTACCCTGCACTTTCATAATATAGTTTCATATATGTTTGCATATTTGTAGCTCTTGTTTCGTTACAGAAACAAATATAGCTCACATTTCTTGTTTTTGAATCAATTTCTGGTGGAAGGCGCAACCAGGCTGAATATGCAACTGATTCACCCACTGTGATTTGTGGGGAATGAACATCAGTCTGTTCACAATAGCCTGATATCCTAGCAAAAGTTTGCTGGATCTTAGGATAACCTCCTATTCTTATATCCCCTTCAATAACACCACCCGTTTTCCTTCCAGCAAGAACATCAAGGAGTGTTGTTTTTCCCGCTCCAGTAACCCCCATAAGGGCTGAGAGAACCCCTGGCTGAAATGCTCCTGTGATATTGTGCAGTAGTTGTAGTTTTCTTTTCATATAACCATGCTCCCTCATTTCCTGCAACGAGGAAATACTTAGATATTAATGATCAGCCCTTGCTACGGCTTTAAGCTCTCAGGTCATGTGTTCATAGATGTTCAAGCTACATGAGCATTACCGCGGGGGTGTCTACATAGTAGTTGACATCTTGGAATGATATTGTAAGGGGTGTGAAAGGCAATACCATCCTCCCTGCACATTAGTATAAGTTCAATCTTGATTGTATTCCGTCGACAGTATTAGTTGTGTTTAGTTGCATCATGTAGAATTCAACTAACCAGTCCTATTAGGTGTCAAAGCGGTTTCTGCTTGTAAATTAGGCATCCCATTTTCCGTATCCTTATCTTGGTTTCTTTCACCAAATGTGGCAAGCTTATTGCGAGAGATAATAGCACGAGAAGATCCTGGAACTGAGAGGTTCAAAGGACATTAGAGCAGATGGCATTTCTAACAAGAGCAAACAGGAAGTTTTTTTCTGAATGGAAGTACTTTTTCTCCAGCATATGCTTGATTGAGTTCACAATTCATGTGATACTGTTAGAAAGAAAGTAAAGTGTTTTAAGTTACTTAGCCAATTAGCTTAATGCAATTTCAGCCATGTCGCACTTACTACTTTTAATGGTCAAGCCGATGGCAAAGCCTACATTGAACAACAAAGTAAACCCAATCAATGCTCCAACCGAGATCCAGTAGAAGTAGCTGGAGAAGTCTAGTGCTTGATCCATTAGTATCCTCTTTCCAAGTGTTACACCAGATAACGTGATCTACAAGCACAGAAATTTCAATATCCTTTAGGAATACATGCTTTTCACTTAATTCATACTTCGTATGCCAAAGTGTACCTCTAACCATCTTGGTGCCAAAAACTCATTTCCAGTTAAGCCTATCTCACCGTAAGACAACGGAGATAGCCAAAATCCCCATTTTAGCCAATTAGGCAAAAGTGTTGTAGCAATATGACACTGAAAATGTTAGCGGTGCTTTTTAATAGTTGAGCACGACGTACATTTGCAATAAATTATGACTCGTCACTTGTTAGCAACACAAAGTCTATGAAATAAGGGAGTGTCTTACCACGTGGAATTATGAAACCGCCAAATAGAAGCATGACTAGAAATGTCAATGTGCCACAGATTGAAGCAACCACCATCGTTTGACAGTATGAGGCAACACACCGGAACTTTGATAATGTTACTGTGTGGATGAGGAAGAGGATGAGGAGCTGAGAGAAAAACCTAAACACAAGAATAATGCATGTTAACACAATGCTGCATCTGAAAACCTTGGTTTTGCGGAAACAATGAAAGAGAAGTAAATATGATGTTAGATAAGCGAATTTGATGTTTGACTTCAGTACACCAGATCAATGCAAAACCAGTATAAACAATGTTTTGCTTGTACGCTTCACTTGGGTGATTATACTCAACATTTGAATGACTCCGAATGGGTGAATGGTGATACTGAATTACAGAAAATGTTGATGTAGTTGAATTAGTGCCAACAGCATTGCAATTTTACCTAGATGCTTCTGGGGTATATCCAATCAGGTAGTAGGATATTGATGTCCAAGCTACTGACTCAACTAAAGATACTGGAATCTTTAGGATAAAAGATGGTATTGCATAAGCCCATGCAGGATAGAAGTAGTAGTCTCTCTGTTTGTAGAAGACTGGCAGTCTGTTAATTGCCATGGCCAGCTCAGGGAAACCATTCACCGTCAGCAGCAGAAGCGCAAAGAAGAGTGAACTCATATAATAGTTAGCATGAATTCTGTCAACACCCATATGGGTGCGCAGAAATCCTGTCCCACTAATAGCAGCAATTAGTCCAAGCTGCAGCGAAAATATGAAACATGTTGAGAAAATATGTTAGTTTGTGGTGGTCATGTTGAGCCAGGTGCAAAATGACATAGCTGTAAATTCCATCCATATTATTTATAACTAAAGCAGGTCCTTGTTCAGCGACTGATTCTTTTTGGTTCTCTTGTGCGATTGCACCTGTACAAAGTTTCTACTCCTAATCTATAATGCATCAGCAGAGCTCCTTCTAGTTACCGTAAAAAAAGCTGTAAAAGATACTTTAACCAAAAAACACTGCAGCTGTGGTGCTATAGTTTAGGTAATGATATGAGCACACAAGCAGTTGAGGTCCTCAAATCACACTGAGTAGAAACTGAATGCAGAATAAAATGTTGACATCCTGGGCAAGTTCCTGCTGAAGACTTCTATATGGTTCGAGAGTTCAATGTTCTCAGTGTGTAGTCCATGTAACCTGTGTTAAGCACATAGTCCTAATTCTACAATATTTCGCAATTGACTACACCTAGTAAGATTCTGCATTTACAGACTAGAACACATTTTACACTCATAAACACCCTAGCACGTGACATTCGAGATAGCACTGTAAAACTAGGTAGAAAATCTCCACGCATCAATCACATTTTTTCTTCTTCCGAAAAGAGAGCTTCGAGATGCCTACCTGAATGGCTTTTGTTATGTAGATGAAGGCATTCCTTTTCATAAGAAGGAACTCCCGTGCAAAACATGCCTTGACGAGATCCCACTTGGATAACGAGTAGATACTGAAGGACAGTGCATTCTTATGTCCTTTTGATTCGTCATACGGCTTTGAAAGCTCCCCAGCAAGATTCTGACCACTCTGAGATGCTTTGAACTTATCACAGAATTGGTCAACTGTAACAAAATTATATCCTTCTTCGGTGCGGCTCCAGTATTGCTGTTGATCTTTTTTTGATAGGACCTATGTATACATACATTGTTAAGACTGGACTACTTTATGATGGTAAGCAAGAGTACAAAAAAGCATGGCAAACTCCCTATTACTTCATATTCGTAATGTTACTTTCATCAAATGCACATCAAAACTATAGGTGTAACTCTTACACTTTGCAGAAATGTTGAAACCAGAAACATGTCTGTACAAGAGAATTGCTATTTGCATTACTCTAGGCACATAAAATGTCCAGTTCCGTTATTATATATTCAACAAATGATATGCATATGGCAAATGAAATTCAGCATGCCAGATTTGCATTCTGCTGGACTGCACTGACAGAAAGACCCGACTAGATTACACAAGAACTAGAGAAGCAGAAATTTGAATTTGTGGTGGGGCATATCTTAATTTTATTTAGATAATAGGAGCTTTTATTACCTCAAGCCTCTGCATCATCGATGCATGCAGCCAAACTTATTACAGAGTTAGCATAACTACTCTTTAAACTAATACTCCCTCCGTTCCTAAATGTAAGTCTTTTTAGACATTTCAAATGGACTACAACATACGGATGTATGTAGACATAATTTAGTATAGATTCATTCATTTTGCTATGTATCTAGTCACTTGTTGGAATATCTAAAAAGACTTATATTTGGGAACGGAGGGAGTAAGTCTTATCACTGCCACGCCACCCAAATCGGGGCATGCCTTAACGTTTAGGTCAAGTCCAGGTTCCATGTTTGTTGGATTTGCTTTCCTTAATCTTGCGAAATAAGCACCATGGCTTGTCAGACAGCAGGGAGAACCATGCTTACACGAACTCAGAGATGCTACTGATGCTTATTTTGACATATGTAAATTAGTATTTTGCTAAATACCTCTTGAAGGAAGTCAGCATCCCCTTTTCTTCCAGGGCACTTGAAACCACAAGATTCAAAGAAACTCATAATGCAGCTCCTAGGACCATGATATACGATTTGTCCTTCAGCCATCAAGATAATATCATCAAAAAGTTGGTAAGTCTCTGGTGCTGGTTGAAGGAGTGAAACCAGTATGGTAGACTCTGATATATGAGCAAGCTGTTGGAGACAAGAAACAATTTGGAAGGTGGTAGAACTGTCCAGCCCAGTTGATATTTCATCCATGAAGAGCGCTTTTGATGGTCCTACTATCATCTCTCCTGCTTGTAAGAAATTTTTACAAGTGAAAAAAATTAAGCATCTAGTATCGAATTAATTTATACTCCCTCTGTAAACTAATATAATACCTTAGTGATCTAAAAGGTCTTATATTAGTTAACAGAGGGAGTATTATTTATCCTATATAGACCAAAACTGAGGTTGGGACTACATAAACTGAATATAACACATTACTAGCTACATTCTAAAAAGTAGAAATAAATCATGCTAAGTTGATTCGTTCAGGCTCATGTGCTTTCATCACAACAAAAATTTATGGTTTATCATACCCCTGTTCTTAGCTTTGTTGTGGCGAGAAATTCATATCAGCTCATGGTAATAATAAAGTACAGAAAGCATCGACAAAATCAATTAGCCACCACAAAAGGTGTGTACCTTCCAATATGCAGTTAAGGAATTTTAGTCAATGAATTGCACAGTTATTAATTTATTTATCTTGCAAAAATATCATTTACAAGAGTATAGTTGAGATAATAAACCATCCTGAAAATTTCATATGTATTGTAAATTCACCTGTGGTTAGTCTTTTCTTCTCACCGCCTGAAATACCTCTTCTCATGGCATCTCCTACTAGTACATCAGCGCATATGTCAAGTCCCATTATCTGTGAACCAAGAATAGATCATGCAGAAGAAAAACATTGTGCGTTGGAACCAATGAATTCTTCTTTGAACATTGTTTACCTTCATAATGTAGTCTGTTTGCATGCTTCTTTCTAAACCATCCACAGATATTGCCTACAAAAAAGTGCACAGAAATTGTAAATGTTGCAGCTAAACTGAACTTGTCTGTACAAACATGATACGATTGCTTTTCTTTTTAAGAATCAATAGGAAAGAATCGTGCTGAAAAATTATGATGGCACTTGGCAGAAAGATGCTGTTTTAAGGTTTGATTCAATATTATCAGAGAAAGGTGTTCCAATGGGCACACTCAGAAATGTTACAACATTATAGCAAAATAGGTCAGTATTTACCTTCATGTATGTATCTATGTTGGGGTCAGGGATGATCCCAGCCTCCTTCTCCCTTCTAATGACTTCCTTCATGATTTCTATTTTGTACAAGAAATTGAGAGCACTTGGTTTAGTAGATAGAATGGGCAATTAATATTTCCTAAAATGAAGGTATTATGGCTTTGGCACATTTTCTTCGACTAGTTAGTTGCCTGCTGTCCCTAAAAACATTTAGTTAACCAGGTCCCAGAAAAAAAAACCTGCTCTGCTGCCAACGCCCTGGAATCTTGCAGAGAAGTCGAGTGTCTCCCTGACAGTCATCTCAGGGACATGAAGATCGTACTGACCAATATACGCTGATGTCTTCTCTGGAACAAAATCTTGCAGCTTGACACCATTGTAGTCAATTTCTCCTGTTACCTATGCACCCACACATCCATAGTATGTGAGTTAAAGTACTGAAATGCACGACATACAGTATTTTCTCTGTTTTTTGTGTGCAATTTCAGACCTACATAGAGCTCATAAGTGGAAGCTAAACTGCGGAGTATATGGCCATTATATGAATTGGAAGGTACATGTGTCGATGGAAAAAAGAGTGGGGATACCTTGAGACTTTTGTTGAGCTTTCCAGCAAGTGCTAGCAAAAGGATGGTTTTGCCACAGCCTGGGGGTCCAAGGAGAAGGGTCATCCTGCATGTACACACAGATTGGTGTTGCATTTGCATACTGATCTGATGAGGAAGGAAGGAAAGGGGGAAGGTTGATCAGCAAGTAAATGGATATATAGCAGGAGGAAGCTCACCTGGAGGGTTTGAGGATGCCGGTGACATCTTTGAGGATGTGGATCCTTTCTTGGTTACGGTTGAAGCCGAGCATGGTGGTGAGCAGCTGCAGATGGCAACGGTAGCATTTGAGCAAGCAGGTCGCGAGGCCAGCGGTAGGTTTTTGGTACCGAGCGAGAAATTCAAATCCGTGTTCTTGCTAACCCCGATAAATGGGCCTTTCGAGCAAAAATAAAATAAAATCGAATTTCTTGAAGAATTTAAATGCTCAAAGTGTGGCTAAATATTGTACCATCTCTGTCCAATGTCATACCTTAGTGCTGTAGTGGTTACGCAACCCCACGTCGAAGGTTCGTGTTCCCACATCTTTTTTACTGTTTTGAGTGAATTCCATTTTTACCACCTAATTTCACGTGTAACAATATTACCTGATTTAGTGAAAAAAAAATCAATTTTCACAACCCCCCTAATTTCCCTGTTGACTGTGCATGCCACGCCGGCGTTTTTTCCCCTGGTTTTGTGGCTGACTTTCTTTTTACAAAAGCGAACCGAACCGCCGTGGCTAGATCCGGATGATGGCGGGTGACGGAGTGGGAGCTTTGAAGTAGAGCGTGTTGGCGAGCACGACAACCGTGGACAAGTCAATGGAGCTGAGAGGGAGGATGTTGCGGATGAGCTAGTTCGTCGCGTCCGCCACGAAGGCGTTCACACGCAGCCGGACATGCCAGCTGAGGGACGGATACTGCTTCCGTTCATGCGCTGAGGCCTGAGGGACGGATGCTGTTGGCTTTCACGCGGTGCCATTCGTCACGAATGAGCTGATGAACAGTGGCGGTTGTGCGACTTGCGGATTTCCTGGGTGAAATGAATGAGTCCAACGACTAGCCATGTGACCAGTCTAGTCGTCTCATTCTGATTGTTGACTAGCTTCTTCGTGTAGACTAGCTCATTGAGTCGAAAGGTGGAGCAACTAGTCATCGACTAGTCCGGACTAGTTTGGGTGTTTGAGTGGATCGACTCAATTTGGACGGGATAATAAGTGAGCAGCACTCAGCCAGGGAAAGGTCAAAAATTTGCAACCCTAGCTTTCCGGGATCGCTCCACAACGAACTGCCTGGGACGACCAGACTGCAGCCACCACCCATTGACCCCCATTGCCGCTGCCACCCACCACCGCCGCCAGCGGTTGCCAGGAGCATTACGACGCTCTCCCTCCTTTGGTTCTGCTCCTCCCTTGAATTCACTCCTCTGCTGTTGTGCTCCTCTTGCTGTTATCTTCTGCTGCTGTGCTCCTCCCTTACTATCCTACTTCGCTAATGTGCTTCTCCCCGGGATCAACTCACTTCTATTGTATATATTGTACTTCAGTATATAATATATACCACACCCTCTAAACTGCCAAAACGTCTTACATTTAGGAACAGAGGTAGAACATATATACTAGGTATTAGTGTTGAGTAATATAAGTTGAGTAGCACAGTACCATTAGTGCTCGCCACCTCCTGCTGCTTCATGATGTCGAGCTCGCGGGCTTTGATCCAGAGCAGGCTCTCGCGGACCTTGACGGAGCAGCTGCGCTGCTTCAGGATGAGCCTGCGCAGCGTGATGGCAGTGAGGCACTTGGCGACGGTGAGCAGCAGGACGAGCACCAAGGGGTGGGGCTCGTAGGTGAAGGCGGCGAGCGGGTGGGTGAGGCCGCAGAGCACGATGAAGGCCCCGAACTGGAGGCGGCCGGCGTGGGAGATCCGGGCGAAGAGCGCCGCCGCCGACGAGCCCCAGCACCCGCCCCAGCTGGTAGTAGCCTGGTACCTCCCCTGCAGCACGTCTGTCTTCCCCTCCGCCACATCCTCCACTGACTTCCCCCTCCTCCCTCTAAGACTACTCGGTCGAGCCCAGCAAGAGGCCGTCCGGGGCGGGCCCTGCCGCCGCTGACGACGTCCAAGCCTCCATGCCGGCCTCCTGACGCCTTTTGCTTGCTCTAGCCGCGGGAGATTAGGCGCGTCGGATGGCAGCGGCGCGCGGCGGCTGGCTATGGTCCCCTCGCGTTACCCAGGGCTTGGAGCGCGGCGCGCACGACGTCGGAAGGGAGGGAGGGGAAGGAGAGGACGGAGGAGACAACCGCAGCGGCGCCCGAGAGGAGCACGAATGTGCCCTGTTGAGCGCGTCGCTCGCGAGGAGAGGCGGACCGCGCCCGAGGCCCCGCCGGCTGGTGCCTCGCGTCATACGGCCTGTGGTGGCTGCCGTGCCGGCATGGCTGTGGGCGCTATGCGGGATGAAAGCTCGATATGTTCCTGAAAATATGCTAGAGGCCCTCTTTGGGTTGTTAGGGTTGAGCGGCGGCGCCCTTGCTCTCAGCTGCTGCTGATCTTTGGCTATGGTCCCATCGCTGTAAGTCAAAGGCCTAGAAACTTTGCTCCTCTCCAACAGTGACATAGATGTAGAAAATTTTACATCACCTCTTTTAACTGATGTAAAATACAACGCTTGAAGATGCTGGTGATGTAAAATGGTCAGCCATGCGCGAACGGCCAACCGTCAAATCTGAAAGCTTCATCCGCCCGTCTGACGCCCGCCCGCTCCCGTCTGCCTCTGCCGCCGGTGATTTTTGCCTGAAAACGCCGCCGCCGCCGCCCGTCCATCCATCCCCGACCCCGTTGTCCGTCTTTTGCCACCCGCTCTCCTTTTCGCCGTCGCCTCCGTCAACCGATTCCGGCCAGCTCCGGCCCCTCCCCTACCCATTTCAGTTCGTTGCCAGCCATCCCCGCCGCCCGAATCCAACCATCCGCCACCTTGAGCCAGGCCAAGTTCTCGGACTCCTCCAACTCCACTATAAGGAGTTGGTCGCTGATCCAGCGTCAACGATGAATATAGCTCTCCGCGGTGGTCCTTGACCGGTCGACGGCCCAGGCCCGCGCGAGTGCGGCCCATGCCGGCGTGACATCCGACTACGTAAACAACACCCGCTGTTGAGCATTGCGCCTTTTTCGACGCGCCACCTCTGAGGTCGTCATCATTGTGAAGGAGGTACCACTGCCGTCACCGAGGTAGTACGCGACGCAGATGCGCGTGTTGGCAACGCCGGGAGGGCGCCTCCTCCTTGACGGCGATCGGGTACCACGGGCTCCCGGACTGATGACGGGGTGGCAATGGTGGTGCCACCTACTTGCCGCGGTAGAGACGACTACGAGGTGGGGATGAGGGCTCTGCTTTGACGTGCAGCTCCTCCTTGACGTGACACCCTGATTTAGAGGCCGCAACTGGATGGGAGCGGGGGCGTCAGACCACGGTCGAAGCGCGACCACTCAAGCACCGGCTCGAGCTTCCGCACATACCGCTCGTTCTTCCGCGTGAACTTGGCGAGAAGGGGTGACTACTGCTATTCCTCATCGTCTGAGGAGAGCACCTCAGTCTTGACCATTGGAGCGGTTGACGCCCACGGCCTGAAGATCATGGGCAGGGTGCCACGATCCGGAGCTATCGCACAGATCCGAAGGTGCGTGGTGCGAACCACTTGATGTCGTCGAACTTGCCCATCACGACAACTGGTTTGTGGGGGTGTGTGGAGGAGAGGAGCAACGGTGGTGTAGGTAGGGCACTGCGTTCACCGGACGACTTAAATAACCGGGGTAGACGAACCGATGCCGCTTTAATGCGGCCGCAGCGGCCGGATTAGACTCCTCGGTCATTGTGTCGGTGTGAATGCCGTCACGGTCAGCTCTCCCGCACGTCCATCTAGCTAGCCGACATCAATGCGGATAGGTAGGGTCATATGGTCGGGTACACTCTGAGTGGCATGAATGTGGGCAACGGGTTTAGAGGGTTCGGGAGCGGACGTCCAATGGAGTTTTAGGGTGGGCCAGACGTGCGAAATGCATACGTGGCGGACATGAACGTCCGTAAACCTCCTCTATGTTTTAGTTCCGGTTTTATGGAATTTTGAATATCCGGACGTGTCCGAACATTGTTGACAACTGTCGTTGGATGATAAAAATAATAATATGCGGACAGCATGATTCGGATTTTTAGGAGCTACTACCCCCGTCCTGGTTTATTGGTCCACATTGTATTTCGTGCTAAATTTTGACAATGGATTGAACTAATCAAATGTTCATGCATGCCAACAAAAGTTATATCGTCGAAAACTATGTTCAAAAATGAGTCCAGCGATATAATTTTTATTAACATGCATTAATATTTTGTTAGTTAAATTTTTGGTCAATATTTGACACAAACTATAAAGAGAACCTACAAACCACCAGGACGGAGGTAGTATTTGGTGAGCTGCGTTGGAGTTGCTCCCAATACCTACTATAACTAGTAGTATGATTTATAATTTGAATATATTTTTGTCCCTTCTTTAAGCTATCCCGCCGAGGTCTTTTCTTGTAGCTTCGCCACTAGCCGCAACAGGTTAGCTATCACTGCCGGCGGTAGTAGTTTGCATTTAGGCCTCTTGTGGTTTGGAGAAAATTTATAGAAATTTCATATGATAGGATTTTTATAGAATTTTTTTCTTAGAGCCCTTTGATTTGTAGGAATATAATCTTATTCTTATGTAAGAATTCCCCTTATCCTCCACATTTTATAGGGATAAACATTAGCCTAGACTCAATGAAAAAAATATATTATGATGTGAATCAAAGGACGTCTTCTTTTTCTATTCCTATTCATAGGATTTGAGATACATGTTATCTCATTTCCTATATATGACTTTCATATTCGTATGATTTTCCTACACTATGAACCAAAGGAGGCCTATAATACCGAAAAAACACATTTGGCTCTCGTGTTACATGCACCTAATATTATAAAAGATATAGTAATTACAAAAATGAAAAGGTTCTTTAAAAAAACAAGCTGGCCTTTTATTTGCTGTGCTCGTATAAATAGTTTTGCCAAGGAATAATTTTTATGGTATTTTGAGTGGAAAAAGTGATCAACACTATGACATGTTACTACTCACACATTTTGTCTTTGAAATTTTGTTTTTTCCCCCAAAGTCAATGAAAGTTTTCCCTTTGCGAAACCTTGTACGAGTACAACAGAATGTCAAGTTTGTTATAAAAAAGTTTCAGAATTTTTTATTTCTTCCCTCGTATGAGGTGCGTATACGCCGAGGAGCTAAAGAATATTTTCTTTGAAGTACCTATCTATTATATGGACTATGGTACTACCTCCGTTTTAGGATTTGTTGGCCGGCTAGAAACTCAGCTTGGTCGGGTCCACATGCAAAAAGGTTAATTAAAGAAGTATAGTCACCCGAAAATTGCCTGGCACGAACGAGCTCGCGCGCTCTCGGAATCGTAACCCATTCGTTCGCTGGAGATGTGGGACCGAAACTGCTGTAAAGACGATACTGCGTGCACGACAAGGAGACGACGGCCAAATCCAGCCGTCTGCTTCACTTTACTGTTGTGCATGGATGAGTTGATCTGCGTTGTCGTTCAGGAATCGTCCACACACCATCGTGTGTATAGCAGCGCTGATGTGGGACATCGTGTGGTAATACAGATGGAGGATGAGGGGATATTTAATGCGCATACGTGACTGCAACAGACGGCGCGGGAGCAGTTGGCGGCGACCGACGTACAAGGGGCGATGACGGTGTTTCCTGCCGCCTCGTCTGTTCGCTGTTCTGTACCTGTATGTACGGACCCTGCAAAAGTTTTATTCATGGCATTTTTGGTCGTGGGAGCGTGTGTTCTTGTGTAATTAGTGAGCAAAAAAATAAAGTAAATTATTTTAATGTCATGGATTTTTGTTGTACATGTTCATTTCAGCGATGAAAGCATGCATGGAAATTTCATTGTGAAATTGAGCAACGATGAGTATTGCTGGTGGGAAAACAATTTAGTGGAGTTTCTTTTTTGATGAAAGTGTCTTTTTGCTCCCGAGTTAAAGTGACATCCGGTGAACAATACAACCGTAGAGAAGTCAAACAAAGATTCAAACAATTTTTTTTTCTTCTCAACAAACATCTATAAAAGTTCTAAGGGTTTGCAAAAAATTGGTCACTCAAACATACTTTTGGAAGTCGTGCCCAAGAAAAAGGAATTTCAGAGTTTTTTTTTGAATCGCCTTGCAGAAATCTGCCTACATTACGAATTTTTGAAAGCACTTCAAACTGTTGTCAATGATTATCGGGGAAAAATCAATTTCTTTTTGAAACCTTTTCAATTTCTTTTTCGGTTTGATTGTTAACTCAAGCTGAATTGAAACATCTAAGTTCGTGGCTTTTTTCGTTTTATTTTCACATGCCAAAATGGTTAGTCCTTGTTCCTATATATTTGTATGTAGCATTTGGATGTGTCGAAGAGCACAATATTTTCTTCAAACTTTTTGGGTATTTGAAAAAAAAACAACGGGACTTGGCAAATCTGGCCCCCTATACTTATGCGGACACGCCCACGGACACTGATCAGGCACCGCTTAAATTCGCGCCTACACACTGTTCGGTCACTTCAAATACCAAACTGTTGTCAATGATTATCGGGCGAAAATCAATTTCTTTTAAAACCTTTTCAGTTTATTTCTTTTGGTTTGATTGTTCACACAAGCTGACTTGAAACTTCTAAGTTTGCAGCCTTTTTTTCGTTTTATTTTTCACATGCCAAAATGTTTAGTCCTTGCTCCTATATATTTGTATGTAGCATTTGCATGTGTCGAAGAGCACACTATTTTTTTAAATGGTACTTGAAAAGAAAGCAATGAGACTTGGAAAATCCGGTCCCTTAGAGCAATTCTAGCAGATCCCACAAAAATTTGATCCGCACAACGCATTTGCGGTTCCACGAAGATCGCGTTTGTGGGTCGAAAACAAGCGCGGCCGAACAAAACCCGTATCTAAACCTGCATAATTTGAAATAACACTTTCGCGGAAAACATAACTCATCACATGATCAACAAACTACAAGCATAGTTATACTACATACTAAGTTAAACTAGTACTAGAGGGGTCGGATCTGATGGTAGCAAGGTCGCGGCAAAATGGACGACGCTGTGGAGGAGCCATACGCTCAATCCTCCTCGCCGGAGATGTACATGTCGACGTACACAGCCGCCTGCTCCGCGCGGATGCGGCGCCACTCCTCGGACTTCTCCTTGGCGGCGAGGTTGGCGGCGACCGCCTCCCGCCACTAGAGGGCTTCGAGCTCCTCGGCGTGGCGTTGGCGCTTCGCCTCCTCGCGTACGCTCCACTCAGCGATGGCGGCCGCAACGGCGTCGATGTCGGCGACATAGTCTTCCGGCCCGATGACTCCGCGGCGGCCGAGCGGAGCGGGCTCCTCGGGCTCCTCCTCCACGGGGACGAAGGCGAACGCGTCCGGCTCCTCCTCGTCCTCCGACCACTCCCTCTTCACGGGGAGAAGGCCCGCGCCGGAGGAGGAGGAGCTCCCAGCGTACGAGGACCTCGCGGAGGAGAAGGACGCGCGCCGCGATCGTACTCCGCCGCCTCGCTCCGCTGGAAGCTCGCCGGCGGCGACAGGCCGCGGTTGGTCGACTTCCAGGCCCCGCGCTTCCGCGCGCCATCGGACCGGACACGCCGCTCGCGCTCCGGGTCCCTTCCGCTGTCAGATCTCCTGCTGGAGCCGTGTCCGGAGCTCCACATTCGGCCCCGCATGGCGGCTGGAGGCGGGGCGGGAGGTCGCCGGCGGCGAGAAGTGTGGAGATGGGGAAGGGGAATCGCGTGGCTCGGCGGCGGCGAGGGATAGGGTTTGGACCCGCAGACGAGTCGCGAAACCGCAGTTATAGCGGTCGGGGCGTGCGGTTTGCGGGCCGCGGGAAAAAAATTTACGGGCCGGGCGAGTATGCGGGCTCTGTTTTGGCAGGAAAAATGGGCCGAGCCTGCATACTCACCGAAATTTTGCGGGTTTGCGTTTTTTGCGGGGTCTGCTAGAGTTGCTCTTACTTACGCGGACACGCCCGCGGACACCGATCGGGCACCCCCTAAATTCACACCTACACACTGATCGGTCACTTCAAATACCCAACTGTTGTCAATGATTATCGGGGAAAAATCAATTTCTTTTCAAAACGTTCACACAAGCTGACTTGAAACTTCTATGTTCACGGTCTTTTTTTCCGTTTTATTTTCGCAAGCCAAAATGTTTAGTCCGTGTTCCTATATATTTGTATGTAGCATTTGGATGTGTCGAAGAGCACACTATTTTTTTCAAACTTTTTTGTATTTAAAAAAAACAATGAGATTTGGCAAATCCGGTCCCTTATACTTACGCGGACACGCCCGGGACGCTGATCGGGCACTCCCTAAATTCATGCCTACACACTGGTCGGTCACTTCAAATACCAAACTGTTGTCAATGATTATCGAAAAAAAATGTTTTCAATTTATTTTTTCCGTTTGATTGTTCACACAAGCTGACTTGAAACTTCTAAGTTCACGGTCTTACTTTTTGTTTTGTTTTTGCAAGCGAAAATGTTTAGTCCTTGTTCATACATATTTGTATGTAGCATTTGAATGTGTCGAAGAGCACAATATTTTTTCAAACCTTTTTGTATTTGGAAAATAAAACAATGAGACTTGGCAAATCCGATCCCTTATACTTACGCCATCTCACATGAACAAAAATGGGATACCACGGGGAACAAAAATGGGGGCGGCTAAGGTTACCTGTCAGGCGGATCTCACAGGAACTCAATTGCGTCGTCTCCCTCGGTCGCCATCTCCATAGCCGGGAGCTTCTCGCCTTGCCGCCCGAAGCGAGAGGGAAAATTGCTTTTACTTTTCAGCGGCGGTCGGCTAGCATGGTCCCACAAATACTTATCCGTTCGACAAACTGCGTCTCCGTTAGGGAAGGATATGACGGGTGTTGTCCCGTACCGCCCAAACAGATACTCCCTTCGTCCGAAAATACTTGTCATCAAAATAGATAAAAAGAGATGTACCTAGAACTAATATACATATAGATACATTCCCTTTTATTTATTTTGATGACAAGTATTTTCGGACGGAGGTAGTATGTGCTAACGAAACAGCATAAACGTGGACCGCTATTTATCCATTATTTTAGACGGCTCCGCTTCGTACGTCACTGTTTTAATGGACGTACTCCACCTGTCTCCATACGATCTCATTGAATACAGCATGCGACGCATCGTCGATTCGTTCGTCCACCTAGCAGGAGCGCGCGAGCCCGTCCATACCATCGCCGTCATCTTTTTAACTGTGACGGAGGGAGTACAACTGCTTTTTTTTAACTTTGCAAATAAAGTAAATGGAGAAAGTAGGGTAGGAAGGCATGCAGTCGGTCCGTAGTGCGGCGTGCAGGTTTCTTGCTGCATGCAACTGTATTATTATCCTGAAAAGGAGTGCGGCGTGCAGGTTCCTCTCGTCTTGATATTAGAGTTTTGGTCAGCGGGACTTAACCCCGACCGAGGTATAGTACACAGTTTTGAATTTAAAATTCATTTGAATATCGTATTTCGAGCGGTACTTGGATGGTATATTTGGCAGCATCCACGGTAAGCACGAATTGGTAAAAAAATCTTACTATATTATTCGATAGCCAAAACCTCTGGTAGTAGAGAAGTGAAGAGAAGAGCAGCAAGTTTAACGAATGGATTACCGAGAACGTGGAGATGGCGGAGTTGAGGAGCGTGGGGAGCGGCTTGCCATCGACGACCTGGCACTCGGCGTCGACGTGCAGGTTCCGCCATCGGACCTCCACCGTGGGCTGCCGCACGCCGACCCTGTCCATCCTGCGGCGCTGGTGCCGGAGCAGGCGGAGGTTGTCCTCGTGGATGTCGGCGATGAGGGTGTGCACCAGCTCCCGCCGGTCCACCGCCCCCAGCCGGCGCACGTCTACCGGCTCCAACGGATGAGTTGCGTTGGCATGGAGAGGGAGCGAGGCGTGGAGCCTGTCCCAGGTGGGCAGCCGCTCGATGGCCGCCCATTTCAGCTCCACCTCTTCATCGTGATCGTGATGTTGCTCTCTCAGGGACGAGGAGGAGGTGGAGGAGAGCGCCTCCCTCAACGACGACGAGGACAACGGCGGGACAGTGCTCGCAGATGACGCCTTGTTCATCTTCTTCTCTGGGTCATCTACTGCTCTATCGTCTTGCTCCTCCTCGCCCATCTCTACCTTGCTCATCGCCTCTTCCTAGCTGCTCAGCGTCCTCGTCACCTCGCTCCTTAATTTGTAGTGTTAATAGTTGATGAATCAGTGGGACTATTATAGTATTCTTTCTTTTATTTAATCAACAACCGGCGTTGATTATCATTATGACGCCGTTGACTCTACCGTACTCTCCGAATTTCTCCTTTTCTATTAAATAGAGTATAATTATATGATATGAATATCTGCTTGGTGGCTATAGCTAGCAGATGAGACATGAGTGGCAATAAAAATATCGATCTAGTGCAAGCCAAGCTTCCATCAACTAGTTAAGTCAATGATGACAGAGAATCTGTACACAGTTCTTCATGTCTGCTCCTGTATGATTTCCTTGTCTTCTTCTTTTGAGTGGCATCCCATCCAACTCCCACCGCTTTCACACCCTACCGCATCGTAGGATAATTTCTCTATACTGCTCTACCATTTAGGAGTATATAGTACCAAAAAGAAAGTGGGAGTACAAATTCCTGTCGTTGTTTAGTTCTCCACAAGCGTTATTGAATTTCAGCTAACAGAACCATTTAACGTCCAATTAACACACCGACGGGCACACGCGACCGTACTCGACTCCTGCTGCTCCGGCGTGCGCCTCATGTCATACCGGATCAGTGAGATATCGGCCTTAAATCAAGAGTATCAACCTATTTTCTATGTAGTGTGCCTCACGTTATACTCGATCGGTGAGATCTCGGGTTTAAATCAAGAGTATCAACCTATTATATATGTACAATTATGAGAGACACATGCGACTATCAAGCTAGATGCATCCATATTGCTTGCATGCCTTCGACTAACAAGGAGAGGAAAAAACCGAAGAGATGAGACAGTCATACGGTTTTCAGAAAAGACCAGTGAAAAAACATATGATGGAACGAAGAGGAAAGGGAAAATGTAGGTTGAATGAAAGACGAACTGCTGATAAAACCATGCGTTTTTTTAAGTAGGAGAGATTACCAAAAAGGCTTTTGCCCCGCTTTATATATAAAGCAAATCACCCGAGCCATAACATTCACACAAAGGTTCACGCCACACGCACGCCAAATGTCAGGACACATACAAGCAAGATAATAGGGTTAATCCCGAGGGCACAACCCAACAAGCCCTCAAAACAGAAACACAAGGCACAACAAGCAAGAGCCCAACCCACAAAAAAAACAAGCAAGAGCCCAAGGGGCGGTCCAAGGGTCCTGCGCCGCGAGGAGGCCGCGGGCCTAGTCTGGCTCCGGGGGTGGGGGCGGAAGAGGAGGCGCCACTCGGAAGGCCATCACGCGAAGGTCGGCGAGGAGGGTGTCGATGGCGTCCCGATCCTGGAGGCGGCTAAGCAGCCACCAAAGCTGCAAGTAACCACACAATTTGAAGGCCGCGTCAGTCGCACGCCAAAGAGGAGCCTGTTGAATGCCAAGCTTATTGCGGATGGTCCAAAGCGTCCATGCAAGCACCCCAACGCACAACCACCTAATGTGGCGGTGACGAGGGGCGGAGGCCTGGATTTCCACCAATAAGTCCGGGAAGTTGGTGTTACACCAACGACCGCCGACCGTATCGCGGAAGCAGGAACACAAGAACTGAGCCGTAACGCAGGAGAAGAAGATGTGGTTAGCGTTCTCAGTCGTGGCACAGAGGGGACACATCCCATCTCCTGGGTCGTTGCGTTTCAGAATGTCAACCCCGGAGGGGAGACGGCCACGAATCCACTGCCACATGAAGATCCAGATCTTCAATGGCAAGCGAATGTCCCATATAAGGCTAAACGGCTCAGGGGTAGAGGAAGGTGCAATGGCCGGATATAGGGACTTGGTCGAGAATTGACCGGAGGACTCCAAGCTCCAGGACACAGAGTCGAGCGTGTTGTCCACATCCAAAGGCTGAAGAGCAATGGATTGGAGGAGGGCATCCCACACGGCAAGCTCCAGGGGAACAAATGGGCGACGGAATGTGAGCCGCGCTAAATCAATAGGGGCCGCCTTGACGGAGACCCGAGGGTCAACCGCGATGGAGAATAATTCCGGGAAACGGGCGGCGAGGGGGGAGTCTCCCACTGTAACACCCGGATAATTAAGCTACAGTAATCCCATGCTAATGATGCCATGCCACCACTGTTACTGTTGCTAATCTCACACTGATTCAAATCCCGTTCAAATTCAAATCCAAAATCAAGTCAAACAATTAAAGTTTCAACAGTCAAAAATAAAATGTTCTAAGTGTGTCAAATAATTCATAAGTAATATTGGTGATGAACCACATTTTTATAAAAAATTTAAATGCACTAAATAAATAAAACAATAGCTAAAACAATTAATTAAATGTCTTTTATAATTTCTAAAATATTAAACTATTTTATTTGGGAGTTAAAGTTTTTTTGTGATAGTGGTATAATTAGAAATACTAATTGAGGAACTAATTTTATAATTTACTAGCAAAAGAACCCGTGCATTGCAACGGGAGAAAAACATAACACGCGCTCTTAACCCAACAACCATCACTCAAGACCACAATAGGTCCATCTCCTTTATTTTAGTGAGGCAACATATTTGTGTTGCTGCTTATCCTCCTTCTCACCCTCACTGGCGATGGCCTCGGTGTTCGCACAAAACAAAACGTGTTTGAATATGCTTAATCCTAAGGTGTCTCTCTCTCCCTCTCTCCTCCCTCTCTCTCTCTCTCTCTTGCTTTCTCTCACTCTCGCGATGAGAAATATATTGTTTTTCCCTGGGACATTTTTCAAAGGTATGCATGTGTTGTTATCGATGTTTTTTCCCTATATGGTTATAGTGGGATGTTTATTTGCAATATCTGGATTGCCGCCGGTACAAAAAATGGATCGTGCGCTATAAATTAAAAGTTTGCTTCCCAAACAATATTTAAAACGTATTTAACAGGTGAAATTAACATCATATTCAGATTCCACACAGTTTTCTAATCAAATTTCATATATAACATGTTAAAATCGGAGTTACGGACTAAAAGATACGGATAATTTAGAAAATTATTTGTTTGACTTAAATATCTTACAACATAATATTTGAAAATACTTAACAAGTAAAATTAATTTCATATTCATATTTTATATATTTTTCTAATCAAATTTCATATATAACATGTTCAAATCGGAGTTACGGTTTAAAAGATATGGATGATTTAGAAAAGCATTTGTTTGACTTAAATATGATGCGCGGATGAATTACCTAAAAGGTCGGGGGGGGGGGTTCAAAAAATGTAAAATAACGGTTCGGGTGTGACTTAAATCAGGATGGCGGGTTGATTTCAAGAAAACACATGGGCTTTGTGTAAAATATGGAAAAATGATTCGTTCTTACTTAAAACAGGACTGCGGGTTGAATTCTCCGATATAGAGGGACTTTTCTGCAAAATGCCATGATGGACGACCAGAAACCCAATTTTCTTTATTATTAGGTAAAGATAAAACTAAAAATAAAACAAAGAATAAAGAAAAAATAAAAAAATAAAAGCTAAAGCAAATGAGACAAAACAAAAAGGAAAACCCCTCTTCTAGGCCACTTGGCGAAAACCCCTCTTCTGGGCCACTTGGCCCAGTTGGCCGAGCAACCCAGCTGGCCAGGCCGGCCCAGCCGCACCCCTGCCACTCGTCCCCTCCGCTACAGGGACGGGTGAGGAAGTCCTGGACTAGGGGGTGTCCGGATAGCCAGACTATTATCATCGGCCGGACTCCAAGACTATAAAGATACAAGATTGAAGACTTCGTCCCGTGTCCGGATGGGACTTTCCTTGGCATGGAAGGCAAACTTGGCGATACGGATATGTAGATCTCCTACCATTGTAACTGACTCTGTGTAACCCTAGCCCTATCCGGTGTCTATATAAACCGGATGGCTTTAGTCCGTAGGACGAACAACAATCATACCATAGGCTAGCTTCTAGGGTTTAGCCTCCTTGATCTCGTGGTAGATCTACTCTTGTAATACCCACATCATCAATATCAATCAAGTAGGACGTAGGGTTTTACCTCCATCAAGAGGGCCCGAACCTGGGTAAAACATCGTGTCCCTTGTCTCCTGTTACCATCTGCCTAGACGCACAGTTCGGGACCCCCTACCCGAGATCCGCCGGTTTTGACATCGACATTGGTGCTTTCATTGAGAGTTCCTCTGTGTCGTCACCGATAGGCTCGATGGCTTCTTCGATCATCAATAACGACGCAGTCCAGGGTGAGACCTTCCTCCCCGGACAGATCTTCGTATTCGGTGGCTTTGCACTGCGGGCCAATTCGCTTGGCCATCTGGAGCAGATCGAAAGCTACGCCCCTGGCCGTCAGGTCAGATTTGGAAGTTTGAACTTCACGGCTGACATCCGCGGGGACTTGATCTTCGATGGATTCGAGCCACAGCCGAGCGCGCCGCACTGTCACGACGGGCATGAGTTAGCTCTGCAGCCGGACAGTAACCTGGAGGCCGCTCACGAGTCCGCTCCGATCTTCAATTCGGAGCTGGCTGCGCTGATCGAGGACGGGTGGCTAGACACCGCCTCGGGGGCTGCAACCTCTATGGCAATAGAGCCGAACACTGACCTTGTCCCTCATGAAGCTCGTGACTCCGAGGTGCCGGACTCCTTGCCGGACTCCGAACCTCCCGCACGCGCTCCAATCAAATCCGATTGGGCGCCGGTCATGGAGTTCACCGCTGCGGACATCTTTCAACACTCGCCTTTCGGCGACATCTTGAGTTCGCTAAAGTATCTCTCGTTATCAGGAGATCCCCGGCCGGACTGCGGTCAGGATGGTTGGGATGCGGACGACGAAGAAATTCAAAGCCCACCCACCACCCACTTAGTAGCCACTGTCGACGATCTAACCGACATGCTAGACTTCGACTCCGAAGACATCGACGGTATGGACGACGATGCCGGAGACGACCAAGAACCAGCACCTACTGGGCACTGGAAAGCCACCTCATCATATGACATATACATGGTGGATATCCCAAAGGATGGGAATGGCGAAGGAACAACGGAGGATGACCCCTCCAAGAAACAGCCCAAGCGCCAGCGTCAGCGGCACCGCTCTAAATCCCGCCACAGCAAGAATGGAGATTCCGGCACCAGAGACAATAACACCCCAGAAAGTGCCGAAGACAACCCCTTCCAGCAAGATTCAGCGCAGGAGGACGGAGACGCCAGCCCTCATGAGAAAGCAACAGACGAAGAAGCAGAGGATTACATGCCTCCCTCCGGTGACGAGGCAAGCCTCGACGATGACGAATTCGTCGTGCCTGAGGATCCCGTCGAACAAGAGCGTTTTAAACGCAGGCTTATGGCCACGGCAAACAGCCTCAAGAAAAAGCAGCACCAGCTTAGAGCTGATCAAGATCTGCTAGCCGACAGATGGACTGAAGTCCTTGCGGCCGAAGAGCATGAGCTCGACCGCCCTCCAAAAGCTACCCTAAACGCAAGCTGCTCCCCCGATTAGAGGAGGAGGCATATGAACCTGCATCACCAGCAGACAATACGGCTGACCGACCACCCCGTGGCCGCGATAGAGAGGCATCTAGGCCCTCCACCAGAACCGTACCTCGGCATCGCTCGAAAAGCACAAGACCACAGGGGAATGCTCCAGACTTGCGAGATATATTGGAGGATAAGGCAAGACAATCAAGATCGATCTATGGATCGCGTGGGCGCCTCATGATATGCGACGACAACCGTCGCACCGGACACAGTAAGTCCGGCCGGGCCGAACAAAATATACAAAGCTCTTTTGAACTCTGTCGTGATATCGCCCAATACAGAGGCACTGCACACCCACTATGCTTCACAGATGAAGTAATGGATCATCAAATCCCCGAAGGGTTTAAACCCGTGAACATTGAATCTTATGATGGCACAACAGACCCTGCGGTTTGGATCGAGGACTATCTCCTTCATATCCACATGGCCCGCGGTGATGATCTCCACGCCTTCAAATATCTCCCACTCAAGCTTAAAGGACCAGCCCGGCATTGGCTTAACAGCTTGCCAGCAGAGTCAATTGGGAGCTGGGAAGACCTGGAAGTCGCATTCCTCGATAACTTCCAAGGCACGTACGTGCGACCACCAGATGCGGACGACCTAAGCCATATAATTCAGCAGCCAGACGAATCGGCCAGACAATTCTGGACACGGTTCTTAACCAAGAAAAATCAAATCGTCGATTGTCCGGACGCGGAAGCCCTCGCGGCTTTCAAACATAACATCCGCGATGAGTGGCTCGCCCGGCACCTGGGACAGGAAAAGACAAAATCCATGGCAGCCCTCACATCACTCATGACCCGCTTCTGCGTGGGCGACGACAGTTGGATAGCACGCAGCAACAACCTCAGTAAAAATTCTGGCAGTCCGGATATCAGGGACCGCAATGGCTGGCCGCGTCGCAACAAAAACAAACGCCGCATTAACGGCGACAATAGTGAGGATACAACAGTCAATGCCGGATTCAGAGGCTCTAAACCCGGTCAACGGAAAAAGCCATTCAAAAGAACTACTCCGGGTCCGTCCAATTTGGACCGAATACGCGACCGCTCGTGCCAGATACACGGCACCCCCGAAAAGCCAGCTAACCACACCAACAGGGACTGTTGGGTATTCAAGCAGGCAGGCAAGTTAATTGCCGAAAACAACGACAAGGGGCTGCATAGCGAGGACGAGGAAGAGACCCGACCGCCGAACAATAGAGGACAGAAGGGTTTTCCCCCACAAGTGCGGACGGTGAACATGATATACGCAACCCACATACCCAAAAGGGAGCGGAAGCGTGCACTCAGGGACGTATACGCGACGGAGCCGGTTGCCCCGAAGTTCAATCCATGGTCCTCCTGCCCAATCACTTTTGACCGAAGGGACCACCCAACCAGCATCCGCCACGGCGGATTTGCCACATTGGTTTTAGACCCAATCATTGGCGGATTTCACCTCACCAGAGTCCTGATGGACGGCGGCAGCAGCCTGAACCTGCTTTATCAGGATACAGTGCGCAAAATGGGCATAGACCCCTCAAGGATTAAACCTACAAAGACGACCTTTAAAGGCGTCATACTAGGTGTAGAGGCCAATTGTACAGGCTCAGTTACACTGGAAGTGGTATTCGGATCCCCGGATAACTTCTGAAGTGAAGAGTTAATCTTCGACATAGTTCCGTTCCGCAGCGGCTATCATGCTCTGCTCGGATGCACCGTGTTTGCAAAATTCAACGTGGTACCGCACTATGCATACCTTAAGCTCAAGATGCCAGGCCCTCGAGGAGTCATCATGGTCAACGGAAACACTGAATGCTCTCTCCGAACGGAGGAACATACAGCGGCTCTCATGGCAGAAGTACAGTGCAGCCTCTTAAGGCAATTCTCGAGTCCGGCCATCAAGTGACCGGACACGGTTAAACGCGCCCGGAGTAACCTACAACAAGACCACCTGGCATGTTCCGAGCACGCGTAGCAATGCGGCCCCAACCCCAGCCCCTACAAAATTTCAAGACAGGTCCTTCGCGTACATCATTACGCCCTGAAGATACCATGGGCATAGGGGAAGGGGCACGACCACGATAGGCCCAGAATGCGGCTTAACCATACCAGGGGTTCTCAAGTGTGTCGTTCTTTTTTCTTTTCTTTTTTCTTTACCCACAGGACCCAGTTCATCAGAGGCCCTGTCCGGCAGTAGACCTGCCGAACTCATGATGCAACAGCCAGGGAAGGAGAAAGGCTACGACGAATATCCAGGTGGTCTCCATTATGAGCATTAAATCTGTTTTATACACCATTCCGCAGCCTACCCCTAGAGGGGGACATGTTTAATAGTCCCATCCCTTGCTTATCGCACCATTTGTATCGTTCTACATTCACAGCAGTATTTCCTGAATAAACAATGCACCTTTTTGCTTACAATTGCATTCCTTTCTTATACATATGTTCATTTATGACATGTTGCATCCGTACACTTTGGTACGGTTAAATACACTAGGGGCTTATGTTTCCCGCATCATGGTGCGATAAGTCCGAACACTTTCACAAGTGCGGCACCCCGAACTTATAGCATTATATGCATCGGCTCTGAATCATGTCTTGGGTCAATAGTTGGGTTTGCCCGGCTCCCATGTTTTGGTACCTTACGTTCCGTTGTATCGGCTAAGGTAGCACTGGGAGAACCACTGCGATTGCGCCCCAGTTGAGCTGGGCGAGCGCCTCAGTGGAGAAAGCTAAAACTGACCGTCATGATGAGGCGAGAGCCGGTCGCTGTTCGAGAGGTTTTTTCGAGTCCCTAAAGACTTATGCCGCTTAGAGCGAGGAACCGGCTTTGTCCGTCCCAGGCATGGATAGCGCCCCAAATTCGGCCTTCCGAACACTAGGGGCTTTGCCAAAATTTAAAATTATAGAATTCTATGGCTAAGTGAGAGTGTTCAAGCATTATAAGTCTGGCTGCCTTGTTCGTTGTGTTGAGCGCCTCCCTAGATGGACCCAAAAATGGGAACAAGAGCGCTCAAATTTATCCCGAACACCCCAGCACTCATGGCATGGGGGCCGAAGCCGACGACTTGCCATCTCTCAGATTTGATAAACGGCCGCACAGAAGGTAATATTTTAAATTAACAAGCGTTGCTTAGCACATATGAACAAAGTTTTCAGCGCACAGGATAACAAAATGCGAGTCTACTCAAATATTACATCTTTGGAGCACTCACCCGCAATAGTGCGGGCACCCTTCAGAACAGTCTTATAATACATCTCGGGAGTATGATACTCCTTGCCCAGCGGTGGTGTGTCCGTCACAAGATTCTCAGCATCCATCTTGCCCCAGTGCACCTTTGTGCGGGCAAGGGCCCGACGGGCACCTTCAATACAGGCGGAGTGCTTGATGACTTCAACCCATGGACACGCATCCACCAGCCGTCGCACCAGGCCGAAGCAACTCCCAGGCACGGCCTCCTTAGGCCACAGCCGAACTATGAGGCCCCTCATGGCCTGTTCGGCCATCTTGTGGAGCTCGACCAGCTGCTTCAGCTGGTTGCTACGGGGCACCGGATGTCCGGCCTCAGCATACTGAGACCAGAAGACCTTCTCCGTCGAGCTCCCCTCCTCGGCCCGGTAGAACGCGGCAGCATCGGACACGCTGCGAGGAAGATCTGCGAACGCTCCTGGAGAGCTCCGAATTCGGGTAAGTAACAGGTAATTCACACTCACATGCTTACTTTGCATGAAAAATGCCTTACATGCTGCTATTTTCTTCAACGCCTCAATTTCTTGGAGGGCCTTGTAGGCTTCGGCCTTAGCGGCTTTGGCACTCTCAAGAGCCGATGCAAGCTCAGACTCTCGAGTCTTCGAGTCACGCTCCAGGCTCTCATATTTTTCCACGAGATCCTAGAGCTCTTGCTGTACCTCCGCCACCCGCGCCTCCTGCTTCTCTCGCTCGGTGCGCTCCGCGGCCGCATTACGTTCGGCCGCGGACACCGCCTCCTTCAGGGTCGCCACCTCGGTCGTGGCACCTGTAATACCCATGTTATCCTTGTCAATTTTTTTGTAACCAAATCCTTTTCTGTAAGGTACAATCTTAATACGGTGATATTCACCTTCCTTGTCCTCGAGCTGCTTCTTGGCACGGCCGAACTCGTTCTCGGACCGCTCGAGGCTTTGCTTCAAAGTATTGACCTCCGCAGTAAGTGCGGCAGAGGTCAGCAGCACAGCCTGCAACCCCATATTGACATATTTCATGACTCCTGCGTATATCTTTTTAGATCCTCAGTCCGGTTTTTCTTTCCGAATACCGAACCGAGCATCAGGGGCTACTGTCTATGCAGTACTATTCTACATATATCAAAGTTCTTACCTCAAAGCCTGTTAGAAGGCTGCTGCAGGCTTCGGTCAGCCTGCTCTTGGCGAGCTGAACCTTCTGAATCACCGCACTCATGAAGGTGCGGTGTTCCTCTTTGATAGAGGCGCCGTTGAGCGCCTCCAGCAAGCTATCCGGCACCTCCGGTTGGACGGAGGCCGCTGGCGTTGCGGTCTTGCCGTTCTTACGAAGGGGCCGCCCGTCGGACTCCGGAGCCACTTCAGGTTCTGGTGTGGAGTCCGACGCAAAGTCCGGGAGGTTGCCCTGCGGCACCTCCGGGGCCTCCCCCTCCTGGCGGGTCCCTTCCCGGGATCCCACCTCGGCATCGTACGCATCACGGGGGGTGGAGGTGGTCGGCAGGGAATCCATATCCGACGCTCCCAAGGACCCACTCGACGAAGCGGGAAAATCATCCTTGGGCGGACTGCAGGGTTGTATGCGGCATTAGAAAGACATTATGTGGCGAAAAGAAAAACCATGAAGTTATTTGGGAGTCCGGATACTTACGATCTTGCCAGGGGCTTGGCCCTTGGAGGCCAATCCTCGTCGTCATCACTGGCATTGGCGGAGCAGTCCGGGGGAACAATCTTTCCCTTCTTGGACCCTTCGGCATCCCTCGTTGGAGAAGCCTTCCTTTTCTTCCCTCCCCCTGCTGGGGGAGAGGTCTTCTTCTTCTCCTCCTCACCTTTGTGGGAGGAGTCTGCCTCGGAGTCATCATCCGATGACACCTGAAAACGGGAACTCTTCCGAGTGCCCGTGGCCTTCTTCTTGGCCTTCTTCTCCGGCACAACATGGGGTGCCAGAGCCAGCAGCCCCGTCAAGCGGGCGTCCGCTGGGTCCTCTGGCAAGGGGGCCGGACAGATAGTCTATTCAGCCTTCTTCAGCCAGTCCTGTAAAAGGAGAGGGAGTTTAGATCCCGCATAGAGTCAAACTATGGAAAACAAGTGTCCCATAAAGGGCAAAATCACTTACCTCGCTAGCCGGACGCTGCGAGCTGAATCCGCGATCTTCGGTAGCGGATGCGGGGGCCTCGGAACCTTTAAACAGCACCTTCTAGACATCTTCGTACGTGGTGTCGAAGAGCCCGCTCAAAGTCTGGTGCTGTGCCGAATCAAACTCCCACATACTGAAGCCCCGTCGTTGGCACGGGAGAATCCGGCGGACAAGCATGACCTGGATTACGTTGACAAGCTTGAGCTTCTTGTTCACCAGCTTTTTGATGCAGGCTTGGAGCCCGGTCAGATCCTCCGAATCACCCCATGTCCGGTCGCTCTCTTTCCGGGAGGTGAGCCATATGGGGATGCCAGATCTGAATTCGGGGGCCGCTGCCCATTCAGGGCCACGTGGCTCGGTGATGTAGAACCACCCCGGTTGCCACCCCTTAATGGTTTCCACGAAAGTGCCCTCAAGCCAAGTAACGTTGAGCATCTTGCCCACCATGGCGCCTCCGCACTCCGCTTGGCTGCCCTTTACCACATTCGGCTTGATACTGAAGGTCTTGAGCCACAAGCCGAAGTGGGGCTGGATGCAGAGGAAGGCCTCACACAGAACGATAAACGCCAAGATATTGAGGATAAAATTCGGGGCCAGATCATGGAAATCCAGGCCGTAGTAGAACATGAGCCCCCGGATAAAGGGATGGAGTGGGAAGCCCAGTCCGCGGAGGAAATGGGGAAGAAATACTACCCTCTCGTGGGGCCTAGGGGTGGGGATGAGCTCTCCCTCGTCGGGGAGCCGGTGCGCGATGTCGCTGGACAGATATCCGGCGCTGTGCAGCTTCTGGATGTGCCCCTCCGTAATGGAGGAGGCCATCCACTTGCCTCCCGCTCCGGACATGGTTGGAGAAGGTTGAGGTGAGATGTGCGGACTTGGGCGCTGGAGCTCGAGTTCGCGGAGATGGATAAGCCAAGGAGGAAGAAGGTGCAAGTAAAAGGGTTGGATCTTTATCCCCTTATATGGGCGGATGGAAACACGCGTCCCCACTGGCCTGATAAAACTCGCTTATCCCCCAAGAGCCGCAATCAATGGCGCGGTTGGGTTACCCACGTCCGTATTGATGGGAATCCCGGAATAAGGGGAACACGATCTCCGCTTCGACAAGACGTGCCAAGGAAACCGCTTCGCTAAACACGTTGAGGTGGTACAATAAAGACGATTCGAGTAAAGGCTTGGTAGTGGTGTGACGTCACGCCAACAAATACGTCAGCAGATTGAACTTGTGTGAATATCATTCTCTCTACAGTGGTATGTGGAACTTATTTTGCAGAGCCGGACACTATCCTGGTGTTCACAATCTTCTATAAATTATTCGGAGAAGGAACCCGCCTTGCAATGCCGAAGACAACATGCGCGCCGGACTCATCGTCATTGAAGCCTGGTTCAGGGGCTACTGAGGGAGTCCTGGACTAGGGGTGTCCGGATAGCCGGACTATTATCATCGGCCGGACTCCAAGACTATGAAGATACAAGATTGAAGACTTCGTCCCGTGTCTGGATGGGACTTTCCTTGGCGTGGAAGGCAAGCTTGGCAATACGGATATGTAGATCTCCTACCATTGTAACCGACTCTGTGTAACCCTAGCCCTCTCCGGTGTCTATATAAATCGGATGGCTTTAGTCCGTAGGACGAACAACAATCATACCATAGGCTAGCTTCTAGGGTTTAGCCTCCTTGATCTCGTGGTAGATCTACTCTTGTAATACCCACATCATCAATATCAATCAAGCAGGACGTAGGGTTTTACCTCCATCAAGAGGGCCCGAACCTGGGTAAAACATTGTGTCCCTTGTCTCCTGTTACCATCCGCCTAGATGCACAGTTCAGGACCCCCTACCCGAGATCCGCTGGTTTTGACACCGACAATGGGGGTTGCCATGGCGACCATCCGCGGCGCCATGGCTGCGGTGGGGCTACCGTGGCGGCCATCGGCGGCCCCCTCCCACCTATTTAGCTAACCACGACGCCCCCTCTCCCCCTGGAACCCTAACCTCTCTCCCCTTGTGCCTCCCTCTCCCTCTACCACTCGCACCCGACACCGCTTGCCGTCGCCAGTCGCTGCCCCGCCGCCCGTCGTCCCCGACCGCCTCCACGACGGCTACCACAAGCCTCGCCGCCCCCTCCTCGACCATGACAGTGAGGCCCTCCCCTCCTCCGTTCCCTTCTTCTCCTCTTTCTTTTCTCTCCGCCCCGACGCTCACCGCCCGGCCGCGCCCCTGCCCCCCCTACGCGCACCTACACCTGATGCTCGTGGCCACGCCTAATCCTCTGCCTGCTTGTCGCCCACGGCCCTCCGCTCGCCCCGCTCCCGCGCTGAGTTTTGGCCGCGCCCGAGAATTGCCCTGCTCGCCACCTGCGCCTGACGTCGTGGCTGCCGCGCTCGGCGCTGCTCCCCCCTTGCCTGGCCGCGGCTGCCTCGCGACCTCATGGCCGCGGCCTCTATGCCATGCACTTTCTGGCCATAGCGAGGCCAGCCGGAGTAGCTTTTGATGCGACTTGAAACTGCGTCGGTATTTCCTCAAAGAGGAAGGGATGATGCAGTACAGGTATTGTAGGTATTTCTCTCAGTTATGAAAACCAAGGTATCATTCCAGTAGGAGAACCAAGTAACACTATGTAAACGATAGCTGCACTCAAAGAACAAATACTTGCAACCCAACGTGTAAGAGGGGTTGTCAATCCCTTCATGGTAAAAAGATAGATTAAATTGTATGATATTGGATAAATAGATCTTGATAAAATGCAAAAGAAAATAAGTAAATAAAAAGTGCAGCAAGATATTTTTGGGTTTTTGGAAATATAGTTCTGAAAATAAATATGACAAAAGATAGATCGAAAAGCAAATATGATAAAGGATAGACCGGGGGGGGGGGGCGTAGATTTCACTAGTGGCTTCTCTCGAGAAATAGCACACGGTAGGTGAACAAATTACTGTTGGGCAATTGATAGAAGAATAAATAATTATGACGATATCCAAGGCAATAATCAATATATAGGCATCACGTCCAAGATTAGTAGACCGACTCCTGCCTGCATCTGCTACTAGTTTACTCCACACGTAGACCGCTATCCAGCATTGCATCTACTGTATTAAGTTCATAGAGAAACGGAGTAATGCAATAAGAACGATGGCATGATGTAGACAAGATCTATTCATGTAGGAATAGACCCCATCTTGTTATCCTTATGTAACGCCCCGGATTCGATGCGCCAGGTGTCTTCCAGTTATTCATTGTTGTTGCCATGTCATTGCTTGCGTGTTGCATTTTGCCATGTCATCATCTGCATTTCATCTACATGTTTTTTAAAACTTGCATCCGTTCGGGTTCCCCCGGTTCTCTCCGTTGTCCGTTCTGAGCCCAACCAGCGCCCGCCACGTGTCCCAGCACCGCCGCTGAGGGAGTCCTGGATTAGGGGGTATTCGGACAGCCGGACTATATTCATCGTCCGGACTGTAGAAGCGTCAAGATACAAGACTCAAGACTTCAGATCATGTCCGGATGGGACTCTCCTTTGCGTGGAAGACAAGCTTGGCGATCCGGATATTATATTTCCTTACTTGTAACCGACTCCATGTAAACCCTAGCTCTCCGGTGTCTATATAAACCGGAGAGGATGGTCCTTAGAAGGCCGATCACAATTACAATCATACCATCATAGGCTAGCTCTTAGGGTTTAGCCTCTACGATCTCATGGTAGATCTACTCTTGTACTACTCATATCTTCAATATTAATCAAGCAGGAAGTAGGGTTTTACCTCCATCAAGAGGGCCCGAACCTGGGTAAACATTGTGTCCCTTGCTTCCTGTTACCATCAGCCTAAGACGCACAGATCGGGACCCCCTACCCGAGATCCACCGGTTTTGACACCGACATTGGTGCTTTCATTGAGAGTTCCTCTATGCCGTCGCTGCAAAGGCTCGATGGCCCGTCTCGTTGTCAAGGACGACATCACTTCTGGGGGAGCGCTGGCTGTAGGCCAGACTCTCCAGCTTGACGGCTTCATTATGACCGCCCCATCGGCTGTCGCGCCGACGATGGCCTCTCGGGTCATCACGCATAACCTTCGCATCGATTCGGAGCTTGCCGAACAGATGGATCCGATGGAGCTCTCCTCTCTTAACGAGCTCTTGGATCTCATCGCCGCTTTGGGAGTCGCTATGAACTACGAACGGATTGGGCTTAAACCCGACCAGAGGGACATTAGATCCCCGTCGGCCACCCATGAGATAGTGGTAGTGGAGGAACCACATGTGGGTTGCCCCTCAACTTTGAGGACAAATTATGTCCGGATCAGTGATCCGAACACCCACCCAAAGGAAGACATGACCCAGGTCCCGGACTTAGAATCAGGCGTTGGGCCGAAGGGATTAGGTAATACTCCAGATCCCGAACTGTCGGGCTCGGTACCGTGCCCCCGGGCGTCAGATCGGATCAGAATCCGGGTTCAGCCAACGACGCCCGCTCGGACTTAAACCGTCTATCCCGTATCAGGCAGGAGCCCCAGGAGACGGTACACCGTTATTGGGCCAGATTTCTCCTTGCTCTTAATAAAGTCAAGGACTGCCACAAGGAGGACGTAGTCTCTCTTTTCTGTAGAAACTGCACGAACAAAGGACTCCTTAATGCTATAAGTCGCCGTGACATAGTGCACTTTACGGACTTGGCAACCATAGTATGAAAGTACTGTGCAAACAGAATTTTGGGATAGTATGGCCCTCACCAGAACCTTTGTTCGAACTAAACGGCCGAACTCTCGTAAGTCGACCAACTCAATTCCCAAGAAACCAAAACCCACCCCAGGGCGCAGAGCCGTATTGGAAGGATGGCTCAACGGGCCATGTAAGCTTCACAGCATGCCGGATGGAACGCCGACCCATAGCCTTAGAGCATGTTGGATGCTCCGGCAGGTAGCTAAGAGTGGCGAGGATCTCCTCGAGAACCATAAAGCAGAACCACATCCCGCCAAGGAACACAATACAGTACTGACAGTCTTCGAGACCTTCGCCTCAAACAATAGGCGCAAGCGAGCGCATCAAAGCTCCGCTGAAATTTGCCATGTGGCAAAAATAAATCCGTGGAACGACGCTGCTATAACCTTCAATGCCAGTGACGAACCCCAATTCCAGTCTGTCCGGGCGCCGGACGCTCTGGTCCTCAGCCCAATAGTGGACGGCTTTCGGCTCACTAAAGTACTCATGGACGGCGGAAGCGGATTAAACCTAATCTACGAAGAAACACTCAAGATGGAGATTGACAAAAGCCGCATTGAACAAAGCGGCACAACCTTCAGGGGAATTATCCCTAGTCGGAAGGCACGGTGTGCGGGTAAAATTACACTCGATATGGTATTCGGCACCCCAGAGAATTATAGGTCCGAAGAAATCACCTTCCAAGTGGCTCCTTTCAATAGCGGATACCACGCCCTTCTAGGGCGGGAGGCTTTTGCAAGCTTTCAAGCCATACCCCATTACGGGTACATGAAGCTTAAAATGCCCGGACCCAATGGAATTATCACTCTAGCTAGTGATTCGGACGTCGCACTCCGCGCCGAAAACAAAACCGCAACACTAGCCTTGGAAGCACTATCCGAAGCCCTAGCGGCAGAAGAATTAACAATGCTGTGCGCCACCGTGGACAGGGACGACGTGATACTCAACAAGCGACCCAAGTCCACCTCATTTAAACCCGCAGATGAGATAGTCAAATTCCAAGTCCACCCAACGGACCCCATGAAGACAGCTTCCATCGGGACACAGTCGAACCCCACTATGGACACCGCACTGCGTGACTTCTTACATGAGAATTGGGATATCTTCGCCTGGCACCCATCGGACATGCCGGGCATCCCATGCGAATTGGCCGAACACAGCCTTAACATACTGAAGGGATACAAACCTACTAAGCAGACGCTAAGGCAATTTTCGGAGCCCAAACAACAAGCCATGGGGGAGGAGCTAGCCAAGCTACTTGAGGCCGGATTCATCAGAGATATCAAACATCCGGATTGGCTGGCGAACTTGGTAATGGTACCAAAGAAGGACAAATCTTGGCGCCTGTGCATCGACTTCAAATACCTTAACAAGGCTTGCCCCAAGGATCCCTTTCCCCTCCCTCGCATCAATCAAATCATCGATGCCACAGCTGGACACGACTCGCTGTGTTTCCTCGACGCATACTATGGATACCATCAAATAAAGATGGCAGAGTCCGACCAAGCTGCAACAGCTTTCATAATGCCATATGGCCCTTTTTGCTTCAACACTATGCCTTTCGGGCTTAAGAATGCCGGAGCAACCTATCAACGCATGATTCAAACATGCCTGGAAAAGCAAATCAACAAAACAGTGGAGGCATACATGGACGATGTAGTCATAAAAACAAGACACGTTGAAACCCTAATAGATGACTTGAGGCTTACGTTCGAAAACCTACGAACATAGGACATCAAGCTGAATCCGGAGAAATGCATTTTTGGCGTCTCCTCCGGAAAACTGCTGGGCTTCATCATTTCCAATAGAGGAATTGTAGCTAATCCGGCAAAAATCTGAGCTTTGTCGCAGTTGGCTATACCAACAGACCTCAAACATATCCAGAAACTAGCTGGATGCGTGGCTGCTTTGAGCCGCTTTATCTCCAGGTTAGGAGAAAAGGCATTGCCTCTTTACCGCCTTCTTCGGCACACTAAACACTTCGTGTGGACGGATGCAGCCGCGACCGGACTCGATGAAATAAAGACCTTATTGGCCAATAATCCAGTCCTAACAGCGCCAAATATCGGTGAACCTATGCTGCTGCACATAGCTGCAACACATCAAGTTGTAAGCGCAGTACTCGTCATCGAATGAGAGGTTGACGAATACAAATTCCCGCTACAGAAGCCGGTTTATTACGGATCCATGGTCCTCACCCCATACAAGTCCCGATACCCACACTATAAAAAAATAGCATACGCGGTCTTCATGGCATCCCGAAAGCTACTTTCAGGAGTGTTCAATTACAGTGGCCTCCGAAGTACCACTAAACGATATAATAAATAACCGTGATGCAACGGGCCGGATCGCCAAATGGGCCATTGAGCTCCTTCCGTTCGACATAATATACAAGCCTCGGCGGGCTATCAAGTCGCAAGTGTTAGCGGACTTTGTCGCCGAATGGACGGAGGCCGAACTCCCTAAAGAGTACGGCGCATACTCCAACTGGATCATGCACTTCGACGGCTCTAAAATGCTGGCTGGACTGGGAGTGCACGTAGTCCTGACATCTCCCACAGGAGACACGGTCCAATACGTCCTCCAAATATTATACACAGACTCCAACAATGCAGCCGAATATGAGGCTCTGTTGCACGGTCTTCGGATGGCAGTCTCTACGGGCATTCAACGCCTAGAGGTGCGCAGGGATTCAAACCTCGCAATATCATAAATAAACGGAGACTTTGACACCAAGGATCCGAAAATGGCGGCCTATTGCAATGCCGTCCTTAAAATGTCAGCTTGGTTCGAGGGGCTCGAATTCCACCATGTGGGTCGAGAAAACAATCAAGCGGCAGATGTCCTTGCCTGCATCGGCGCTAAACGCGACCCTGTCCCACCTATCATATTCCTGGAAAGGCATTTCAAGCCATCCGTGGTATGGGAAGGGGAGTCTGGCAATACCAGCACGGATCCGAATACATCCCCAGATTCCGAACTATCAGACATAATCGGAGGTTCTACCACCGGAATAACATCGTCAGCCCACGAAATAATGGCTATCATCGCCCCGTGGACTGAGCCTTTCTTGGCCTACCTAAATAGGCAGGAGCTCCCTGAAGACCAAAATGAAGCACGCTGCATTGTCCGGCATTCTAAAGCTTACAAAATCCATGAATGGGAACTCTATAAGAAAAGCGCCACCGGAGTGCTCCAAAGGTGCATCTTCGAAGAGGAAGGGAGGCAGCTCTTGGCTGAAATCCATGCCGGACTGGGAGGGCACCACGCTGCGGCTCGAGCATTAGTCAGCAAAGCCTTCTGTACAAATTTCTATTGGCCGATAGCCCGAGTATACGCACAAGACCTTGTCCAACACTGCGTCGGTTGCCAGCTCTTTGCCAATCATAGTCATATGCCCCCTACCGCTCTCCAAACAATCCCCATAACTTGGCCCTTCGCGGTCTGGGAACTTGATATGGTTGGACCCCTTAAAGGGGGAAGCCATAAGAAAAAATATTTATTGGTCATGGTAGACAAATTCACCAAACGGATAGAAGCCAAACCAGTGAAAACGGCCGAGTCCGGACCAGTAATAGACTTTATATCCGGGGTCGTACACCGATATGGTGTCCCCCACAACATCATCACCGATAATGGCTCAAATTTCGCGGCCGATGAGGTGAAATATTGGTGCGGCAAAATGGGCATTAAGCTCGACTATGCTTCTGTCTACCATCCTCAAACAAATGGCCAGGTCAAACGGGCAAACGGTCTTATCATGAGCTCCATTAAACCCAGTCTAGTGCGATCCTTGACAGAGTCGGATACTCGGTGGGTCGAGGAGCTCGACTCCGTACTCTGGGGGCTGCGGACCACGCCAGATCGCACCACCGGATATACACCATTTTTTATGGTGTACGGCGCAGAAGCAGTACTACCTTGCGACATAATACATGTCGCCACGCGTACGCATGTACGTAGAGAAGGAAGCTGAGTTAGATCGGCAGGATAATTTGGATGCCCTGGAGGAGGAGCGCGATGTCACTAAGGCCCGTTCCACATTCTATCAGCAACAGGCTCGACGATACCAAAGCAGAGAAGTGCAGGCCAAAACTTATAATATTGGCGAACTCGTTCTACGCTTACCAGAGAAGAAGAAGGACAAGCTCAAACCCAAGTGGGAAGGCCCCTTCATCATCGACAAAGTTCTCACCGGAGGAGCGTACCGCTTACGTAATGCGTCTGATAACAGACTCGAGCCAAACCCATGGAACGCGGCCAGAATCTGGAGATTCTACGCCTAGCGCGGAACTTAGTGTTCGTCTCCTTAACCCTCCTTTTTCAATTATGCTCCCTCCCTTTTCCTTTCTCGATGTTTTTCTTTTCACACACAGTATTTAATATAGTACGGACTCCCGGATTACTCCGGCCGGACTATGTGTGTAAGCTTTAGCTGGGGGCTTCCTATACGGAAGCTAAATATAAATCACTTTCAGGGCTTTTTGCCCGTCACACATGCGTTTCTTTTTCCATGTGTGCCTTTTCTTCACCATTATATGCATCAATATGACTTAAGACGTGGCCAAGCTGGGTTGCCTGGCTCCTGTATTTATGCCCTACATTCCCGGCTAGGGCATAAGGGGAGCACCTCTGCGATTGTTACTGCCGGTTGAGCCAGATGTGTACCTCAGGCTGGGTGAAGCCGAAAGCTAGTTTCCTTAAGAGAATATTCGGTCGGTGAACAAAAGATGTCTTCGTTTATTTTAACATTAATCCCCAGAAGTTTTGTATCCCGCGCTTTGGTTCGCAGTCCGGACATGTGCCTTGACAGATGCTTACCCAGGGAAAGGAACCCTTAACGGAACCATTCTCCCTGGAAGATGTTTCTTACTAACCATGTAATATAACATAACTAGTTGGGTACTTGTTTGTTCAAGCACTTATGACCCCTACGCCTGGTCTCCAGCATACTCCCATTTTGTATAACCGAGCGGGTATTCGGACACACCCCGGACTTTAGGATCCGGGGGCTGAAGCGAAAAGGTCCGCCATGACAAATGATTTTAATCCGGCTAGGGGCTACTTATGTCCATCGAATTACACAGTCATTTGGACTGATTATATTCATCCTCTATACCAACCAACAGGCTATCTAGCTTACAATCCTGTTGAGAATACTTTGCGGCTAACGCCACCTGGTCATATACCAGACTCACGGGAATTTCTTGCCCATTTGGCCCGGCCGGTCCAACTTCGGCCATATGGTTCGGGTCCAGCTTGGTGTAGCGCGTCTTCACCATCGCCCATGCTTCTCTTTCACCTTGCCGGTAGGCTGATAACTTCCACAAACGGAAGCGCCGCCGTGCTCCTTGAAGCATGTCCACAAGCCCCCCCATGCCATTTGACAGGGAGCTTGATGGCCACAGAGACTACGCAATGCCCTGCATCACCTACCGAGCTCGCTCGTGCAGTTGCGAGAGGTCCTACAGTAAATCACCTGCAGAAGCGGGCATCTCCTCCTCAGGGCGACCCGTCAGCATTCCTACAAACACAACTTTTTCAATATACTTCCTCGCCGAACTATGCTACAGTTCGTTTAGGCACTTACGATAAATGCCGCGGCGAAGCCTTTTGTTCTCCTTCGCGGAGTCTACCAGCTGCGCGCGGACGTCCTTCAATTCCACGTCCAGCCGAACATTGGCGTATTGGAGCATATTCTTATCATGCTTCACTTGCGTAAGAATGCGCTCACCGGCCTTTAGTTGCCTCTAGAGATGCGACTCGTCATCCCCGCCGCCCTCCGGATTTACTCCAGGGTTATATGCAAAATTTTCTGTTAAATTCGTCATGCCAGCCAGTTGCTAACTGGTTCACTTTCGTACACTCAAAATGTTACCGGAGGAGGCCTTCTGGGATTCCTCTAGCTTGGCAACCGTGGCCCTGAGTCGAGTCTTGCACTCCTCTAGCTCCTGAGACAATTGCTCATTCTTATCTACAAGAACCTGCGCATGAATTGATACTTAAAACTGTTGTTTCAACCGTTTCAAGTCTCAGGGGCTACTACTATATATATTCTCATCAAACTTTCTTACCTGTATATCTTTGGTATACTGGACTGTTGCCCGGGCAAGTCTGCTTTGAGCAGCTCGGATGTATGCGTCTCCCGAATTGAAAGCATTAAATGCCTCTTAGGAAAAGATGTTGTGGCGAAGCACGGCCCATCGACGCCGGTGATTCATGGCACTCTCTACTTCCGAATTTGTGGCAGAGAGCATATCTGCGTCCTCTGTCGGAGGACTATGCGGTGTCGGCCCTACGTCCGCCTCCTCTCTCGAAGTTGGTCCTGGAGCCCGACTGGTGGAGGCGTGGTTGGCGGGATCCCCAGATATAGTCCGGATGATCCTTTTCCTGCCAGCATGTAAAGGGCGATGTCATGCTTCAAATAAACAATAATTATGTGACAGGTTGTTTTCTTACCTCTGTAAAGGCGTGTCGGCTCTAATTGCCTTCCTCTTGAGCCTACCCAATTCGGACGCCTGTGGCTGATGGGTCCCTAGGGGCTCGGCCCTGCACTCCGAACGTCGCTTCTGCAAAAGCACGACGTATCAGGGATAAGGCGTGACATCAGGAAAGAATCCTCTTTGGAGGATCGAGTCTTCGGCTTGGCTTACACGCGACGAAGGTAACAGTCCGAGGTAATCAGCGGTAATAGCCACTGGGGCGCCGTCACGGCTCGCCCGATAGAATATCCCGTCAACAAGCTCCACGACTGCATCTGGGTCTTCTTTGAGTCCCGGATCCAGGGCCCTTTCGGGGTCCTCTGGCTGCGGGGAAAGGCTGGAGATTCCTTCCACGTCCCTCCTCAGTTCCTGCTCAGAAATATCGATGCGGGTAACCTTAGAAAAGAATGCCACAATAAGTGAAGCGAGGAAATAAATGACGACTTACCCAGTTTGGGGGATTATACATGGAGAATCCGTCCCGCGGTTTGATGTGGAGGAAGTCTTCCTCTTCTTCTTTGTATAGGTCGGACAGTATCCTTGCCAGAGCGATGGGGGAGTCCGGACCCTTACGGCCACAGCGGGTGGCATCGTCTGTCCTGTTGTAGTGCCACATGGGATTTCTCCGATATTGAAGCGGTTGCACTCCCTGCATTATGCATATTGCCATCACCTCGACTATCGTCAGTCCGGATTTGGCCAGTAACTTTATCCTGCTCATACGGGAAATGTACTTCCCTGGAATCCTCTTCTTGGGGGCCTCGGGGGCGCCAGCTTAGACGTGCCCTCAGCGGGGTGTTACTGAACTTGGGGAGTCCTGTCTGGACTAGATCCGGAAGGGGAGCGTCATCAATGTAAAACCACTCTGAAGCCCAGTTATCTGGTGCCTTCTTGGGAGTACCGGATAGGTATCCGGTCTCAGCGATACGCCATACTTCGTCCCCGCCCACTTGACATAGGGATTCTCCCTGGTTGCGGGGGACAAGGCAGAACAACTTCTTCCACAAACCGAAATGAGCCTCGCAGCCTAGAAATAGCTCACAAAGGGTGACGTAGCCTGCTATATGCAGTATGGAGGCTGGGGTAAAATTGTGCAACTGGAGGCCGTAGAACTCCAGAAGCCCACGAAGGAATGGATGAATACGAAACTCGACGCCCCTTAACAGATGTGGAATTAAGCATATTCGCTCCTCTGGAGACGGATCGGGGGATCTCTCTGCTTGTTCTCCGCCGTTATAGGTGGCCACTCCGGCTCGGACAGGGACCATGAACGCTAGCGGGAGGAGCCCTTGGGTTTGTAACTTTACAAAACGGCTATGGGGAACTGAACACTCTCCCCAATCCCCCGGCTTGGGGCAAGGGGAGCGAGCAGAAGAGCTGCGATGACCGGCCATGTTGGAATGGTTTTTTCGGGCACTCTGTTGGATGCTTGCTCAAGGAGGGAGAGTGAGGTTTGGATCTGGGAATCCCGTCTCTTCAAATAGATGGCTAGCCCGAAGGACTGAGGGTGGCAAATGCAAAAATGCCTCGACTCCTTGCATTCGCTCGACAAGTGGAAATGGTCATTATTGAAACACTGAAGTCGAGGAGTACAACATTGATGAAGATGCTGGACACTATTCGTCATGATGGGAACATTGGAGTATTCGGAAGGAGGAACCCGCCTTGCAATGCCGAAGACAAGACTGTGTGCCGGACTCATCTTCATTGAAGCCTGGTTCAGGGGCTAATGAGGGAGTCCTGGATTAGGGGGTATCCAGACAGCCGGACTATATTCATCGTCCGGACTGTAGAAGCGTCAAGATACAAGACTCAAGACTTCAGATCGTGTCCGGATGGGACTCTTCTTTGTGTGGAAGACAAGCTTGGCGATCCGGATATTATATTTCCTTCCTTGTAACCGACTCCATGTAAACCCTAGCTCTCCGGTGTCTGTATAAACCGGAGAGGATGGTCCTTAGAAGGCCGATCACAATTACAATCATACCATCATAGGCTAGCTCTTAGGGATTAGCCTCTATGATCTCGTGGTAGATCTACTCTTGTACTACTCATATCTTCAATATTAATCAAGCAGGAAGTTGGGTTTTACCTCCATCGAGAGGGCCCGAACCTGGGTAAACATTTTGTCCCTTGCTTCCTGTTACCATCAGCCTAAGACGCATAGATCGGGACCCCCTACCCAAGATCCGCTGGTTTTGACACCGACACCCGCCGCCGCTGTGGCCTGAGGGAGCCCAGATTGGGCCCGCCCCGGGCTAGATCGGACCCGCCGCCGCCCGGATCTTGCCCGCCGCCGCCCGCTTCGTGCGCCGCCGCCGCCCATCCGTCCGCCACTGCGCTGCCCTTCGCCGGCGAT
>NC_057804.1:46081094-46120637 GCF_018294505.1 Triticum aestivum
CCGCCAGCGCCCCATCTCCCTCGCCGAACCCCTCCGCCCCACATCTCCGCCCGGCGCCGCCCCGTCGTCCCGTGCCTCCCCCGCCGGCCGCTGCCTCGCCGGAGTTCGTCGGCCTCGCCGGAGCTTCGCCGGATCTGGAGGTGGACCAGATCCACCTATGCATCCATCCAAATGGTCCCCGCACCTTCCCGGATCTCTCCGCCCTGGAACGTCCTCGTCCCGGTTCGCGGGGGGTAAAAATTCCACCAAGTCCCTGAGATTTTCATCATTCTGGTGCAAAATTTGACATGCCATAACTTCATGTGTGCTTCCCCGTTTCATGCATATAATATATCAAAATGTTCATTGTGAGATCCTCTTCATTCCATTCCATTGTGCCGTGCTTGTTTGAATCCATCTTGATGCCCTAATCATCGTTGCAAGAGTGCTATATGATGTTAACTACTACTCCCTCCGTTCGAAATTACTTGTCTCGGAAATGGATGTATCTAGAACTAAAATATGTCTAGATACATCCATTTCTGCGACAAGTAATTCCGAACGAAGGGAGTATCTATTAACAGAACTTGCTGATTTGTCATTTTCGTTGCATTTTATGTGTGCATCCTATGAGCTTGATGTATACATGAGTTTTGAGCTACATCATGCCATCTTTACTATGGTGCAATCTATGTATTTTTGTGAGCCTTGTAGTGAGTGCATCAAGCTCGTGAAGTAGGGTACTTGTTGTTACTGTTTTGCTAGGCTGAATCTGTTATATCATGATGCTATGTAAACCTGCTGCTACAAGTCATTATATGCATAATCTAGAGATGTTCAATAAGGATGTTTTGTTATGCATGTCATGCTCTATCCATCCATGCCCCTAGTTGAATTTATAGCCTGCTATAGCTTGTTGTAATCATGCTCCAAAGTTGCTAAATAATGTTGTTGTCAGCCTGTTAACATTAAGTTCAGTTTTTCCATGAGTTTTGCTAGTGATCCATGCACCCTATGACTATGCTATTGCCATTCTTAGCTCCATAAACATGTATTATTACTTTTGGTTACCTTGTCATGCCATGAAATGCTCTGTGGTGAGTGGTACAAGCTCACCAACATGCCTACTTATCGTTGTTTCTGCCATGTACTGTTATTCTGAATCTGTCATATCATTTGCCATGTTTGCATGGATGCTACCATGTTTTCTCTTGATCTTTGAAATTAGTTAAGTAAGGGAGTTTTGTTCTTTGTCTTTAGTATTAGCATGCCATGCCTTTGTTTTCCATGATAAGTTCCTGTAGCATGTTGTTTGATAGCTCTAAACATTGCAACCTGATGTTATGTCTGCTAAGTCTGTAAACTGTTATTAATTGCAATCTTGCCATGTCCTTTGGAGCATGTTCTAGTGATTTCTGGAGATAGCTCAGTGTGCATGTTTTGTTATGCTTTACCTGTACATCATGTCCATGCATTTTTCTCCCATGTTGTGGTGCTGTAGCATATTGTTTTGATGCTTGTAAGATGCCTAGTTGCTCTTTTGGACAGCTTGTCCTTTAAACTTGTTTCATGTGTGTGTGTTGAACCGTTGCTCCGTTTTGAGTGTGATCTATATGAAAATTGCTTAGAATTGCATGTAGTTTCATATTACCTTGTTGCATCCATGTTTTGAGTGTGTTTGCTTGATGTTTGAATGCATTTTGCATCAATGCCATGTTTAACTTGTTTTGCTCATATCTTCTAGGCCGTAGCTCCAAACTAAATGAACTTTATATGTAACTTGACTAGAATTTCGTATAGATCATCTTGGTGCATCTTAACTTGCTGGTCAACAACTTGAACATAAGGTTTATTCAGATCTGGACCAATTTCGAAATTTGCATATGAGGACTTACCGGATTTGTTACATGTTGTCTTCGGCCTCATTTAAACTTGTGTTGATATGTTGCTGTTGTATGCATCATCTCTTGCCATGAGTAGCTTCATGTAGTCTTTCCTTGCATCATACTTGGTTGAGCATCATGTTATGTATATGTGTGGTGTGTTTACCATGTTGTGTGCTTCTTCTCGATAGTTCTCGTTTTGTTGCGATCGTGACGATTCATTCGTCTATGCTTGGTTCGTCTTCGTGGCTTCATCTTCTTCATGTACTCGTTCTTCTTCCTAGCGGGATTTCAGGCAAGATGAACGTCACCTTGGATCTCATTACTATCATTGCTATGCTAGTTGCTTTGTTCTATCGTTATGCTGCGCTACCTATCACTTGTTCTTCAAGCCTCCCAAACTGCCTTGTCAGCCTCTAACCTTTTTCACCCTTCCTAGCAAACCGTTGCTTGGCTATGTTACCGCTTTTGCTCAGCCCTCTTATAGCGTTGTTAGTTGCACGTGAAGTTGAAGATTTCTCCATGGTGGACAGGATTATGTTGGGATATCCAATATCTCTTATTTAATTAATGCATCTATATACTTGGTAAAGAGTGGAAGACTCGGCCTTATGCCTGGTGTTTTGTTCCACTCTTGCCGCCCTAGTTTCCGTCATACCGGTGTTATGTTCCTTGATTTTGCATTCCTTACGCGGTTGGGTGATTTATGGGACCCCCTTGACAATTTTCTTTGAATAAAACTCCTCCAGCAAGGCCCAACCTTGGTTTTACCATTTGCCTCACCTATTTACCTTTCCCTTGGGTTGGCCAACCCGATGGTCATCTTTATTAGCCCCCCCGGGCCAGTGCTTCTCTAAGAGCTGGTCCAAACCGAGCTGCCTGCGGGGCCACCTCGGGGAAACTCGAGGTCTGGTCTTACTCGTAGCTAGTCTCATCCAGTGTTGCCCTGAGAACGAGATATGTGCAGCTCCTATCAGGATTGTCCGCACATCGGGCGGCTTTGCTGGTCTTGTTTTACCATTGTCGAAATGTCTTGTAACCGGGATTCCGAGTCTGATCGGGTCTTCCTGGGAGAAGGAATATCCTTCGTTGACCGTGAGAGCTTGTGACGGGCTAAGTTGGGACACCCCTGCTGGGTATAAACTTTCGAAAGCCGTGCCCCCGGTTATGTGGCAGATGGGAATTTGTTAATGTCCGATTGTAGATAACCTGACACCAGATACGAATTAAATCGCATCAACCGCGTGTGTAGCCGTGATGGTCTCTTTTCAAAATATCGAACAAATACCAAATTCACATAACACCACTAGAGGAGAGACAACATACATCTCATCAAAATATCGAACAAATACCAAATTCACATGATTACTTATAAAAAGACTTCTCCCATGTCCTCAGGAACAAACATAACTACTCACAAGGCATATTCATGTTCATAATCAGAGGAGTATTAATAAGCATTAAGGATCTGAACATATGATCTTCCACCGAATAAACCAACTAGCATCAACTACAAGGAGTAATCAACACTACTAGCAACCCACGGGTACCTTGAATCTCCGTGAAGTTTCAGGACATTTGGAGTTGCACAGAATAGGTCTATAATATTTGCTCCTTTTCCAGTCTAGAATTCCAGCTGCCGGCATTCTCCCTCTTTATGTAAACCTTTTAAAATAGGGAAGAAAAGGCATAAGTATTGTGCTATAACATGTAATAACAACCCATAATGTAATAAATATAGATATAAAAGAATGATGCAAAATGGAGGTATCACTCCACATCCCCATAAACCTTAGGGTTTGCGATATAATCGGCATCATAACTCTCACCCTCCGAGTCTTGGGACGAGATCATTTCAGACCTGTCAGGAAAACAGTGAGAAAAGAGAACGGAAGATTTCTCCGTGATATGGAGGTCAATAGGTTCGGGGGGTATATAAAGATTTTTTTAGCTTGCGAAACAAGCAAATGGAAGAAAAATGGAGTCTGGAAGGTACCCGAGGTGGGCACAACCCACCTAGGCACACCTGGCTTGCCAGGCATGCCCTGGTGTCTTGTGCCCACCAGGGGTGCTTTCCAGGTTGTTTCTTATTTTCCTAATTTTTGTTATTTCCAAAACGGACATAAAATATTTTTGCAGAATGTTTGATGTCCGTTTACTTGCTGTATCACGTACCTCCTCTTTTTCACGATTCTGAAGTGTTCCGTAAGGTCTCTTTTATGTGTTCTTCCGATCTCATAGTTTGGATAATATTGCTTTCAACATTAATGGGCGTACCTAAGATATAATGTTTTATTCATTGTTCGTTGACAACCTTTGGGTTAGTACCTTCAGTATTATTTATTTTGGTAGCTCCAGATCGATAAACGTGCTCTATAATTAGGGTCCTTCCCATTTGGAGAGGAGTTTTCCTGCAAAGAATCTAAAGCGATAGTTGTACAAAAGAATATATTCTCCAACTTTGAACTCATGCCTTTGGATTCTTTTATGATGCCATCTTTTAACTTTTTCTTTAAATAAGTTGGCATTTTCATAAGCTTGGGTTCTCCATTCATCTAATGATCTAATATCAAATAACGTCTTTTTACCAGCAAGTTTGAAATCATAGTTGAGTTCTTTAATTGCCCAATATGCTTTATGTTCTAACTCAAGAGACAAATGAGAAGTGTTTCCATAAACCATTTTATATGGAGACATACCCATAAGCTTTTTATACGCTGTTCTATAAGCCCAAAGTGCATCATCTAATTTCTTAGACCAATTCTTCTGGGATCTATTGACAGTCGTTTGCAAAATTAATTTTATTTGTCTATTGCTAAGTTCAACCTGACCACTAGACTAAGGATGATAGGGTGATGCAATTATATGGTTGACATCATACTTGGTAAGCATTTTACGGGAAGCACCATGAATAAAGTGCGAACCCACATCATTCATTAAATATCTAGGGACTCCAAACCTTGGGAAAATAACTTCCTTAAGCATTTTAATAGAGGTCTTGTGAACAACATTACTAGTTGGAATAGCTTCTACCCACTTAGTAACATAATAAACAGCGACCAAAATATGAGTATACTCATTAGAGGAAGGAAAAGGTCCCATGAAATCAAATCCCCAAAGATCAAATGGTTCTATAGCAAGTGAATAATTCATAGGCATTTCTTGACGCTTATCGATATTACCTATTCTTTGACATTCATCACAAGATAAAACAAACTTACGGGCATCCTTGACGAGAGTAGGCCAATAAAACCCATATTGCAATACCTCGTGAGCAGTTCTATATTCTGCATGATGTCCTCCATAAGCTTCAGAGTGACATTTCCGTAGGATTTGTCCTTGTTCATGCTTAGGTGCACAACGTCTAATAATACCATCCACTCGTTCTTTATAAAGATGTGGGTCATCCCAAAAGTAATGTCTTAAATCATAGAAGAATTTTTTTCTTTTGTTGGTATGTAAAGCTACGGGGAATGTACTTAGCAACAATATAATTAGCATAGTTAGCATACCAAGGTGTACTATCAGAAACATTTATTGCAGCTAACAGATCATCAGGAAAACTATCATTAATAGGTGGTGGGTCATCAAGTATATTTTCAAGCCTAGTCAAGTTATCAGCAATGGGGTTCTCAGCTCCTTTTCTGTCAGTGATATGCAAATCAAATTCTTGTAGCAAGAGAACCCATCGGATAAGCCTAGGTTTGGCATCTTTCTTTTCCATAAGATATTTTATAGCAGCATGATCAGTGTGAACAATAACTTTTGAATCTAGAATATAGGATCAAAAATTATCACAAGCAAACACAACTGCTAAAAATTCCTTTTCAGTAGTAGCATAATTTCTTCGTGCACTGTCTAGAGTTCTACTAGCATAACGAATTCAAGGAAATATGCCCTAGAGGCAATAATAAAGTTGTTATTTTATATTTCCTTATTCATGATAAATGTTTATTATTCATGCTAGAATTGTATTAATCGGAAACTTGATACATGTGTGAATACATAGACAAAACACCGTGTCCCTAGTATGCCTCTACTAGACTAGCTCGTTGATCAAAGATGGTTAAGTTTCCTAGCCATGTACATGAGTTTTCATTTGATGAACGGGATCACATCATTAGTGGAATGATGTGATGGACAAGACCCATCTGTTAGCTTAGCATAATGATCATTCAGTTTTATTGGTACTGCTTTCTTCATGTCAAATATATATTCCTCCGACTATGAGATTATGCAACTCCCGTACACCGGAGGAATGCCTTGTGCGTTATCAAATGTCTGGATGATATAAAGATGATCTATAGGTATCTCCGAAGGTGTTTGTTGGGTTGGCATAAATCGAGATTAGGATTCGTCACTCCGAGTATAGGAGAGGTATCTCTGGACCCTCTCGGTAATGCACATCATATGTAGCCTTGCAAGCAATGTGACTAATGAGTTAGTTGAGGGATGATGCATTACAGAATGAGTAAAGAGACTTGCCGGTAACAATATTGAACTAGGTATGAAGATACCAACGATCAAATCTCGGGCAAGTAACATACCAATGACAAAGGGAACAACGTATGTTGACATTGCGGTTCGACTGACAAAGATCATCATAGAATATGTGGGAACCAATATGAGCATCCAGGTTCCGCTATTGGTTATTGACTAGAGAGGTGTCTGGGTCATGTCTACATAGTTCTTGAACCCGTAGGGTCCGCTCGCTTAACGTTCGATGACGATATGTATTATATGAGTTGTGTTTTGCTGACCGAAGGTTGTTCGGAGTCCCAAATGAGATCACGGACATGACGAAGAGTCTTGGAATGGTCGAGATGTATAGATTGATATATTGGAAGGAGGTATTCGGACACTAGAATGGTTTCAGACTGTTTCAGGTATTTTTCGAAGTACCGACTGGTTACCAGAATCCCTGACGGGAAGTAATGGGCAACATGGGTCCTAGAGGAGAGGCAAGCCAGCCCACAGGGGGTGGTGCCCCCCCATAGGGAGTCCGAATTGGACAGGGGGGGTCCCTTTCCTTCTCCCTCTCCCTCTCCCTCTACTTCCCTCTTTCCCCCTCTGCTGGAAAGGAAGGGGGGGCGACTAGGACTGGGAGTCCTAGTAGGACTCCCCCACTTGGGCGCGCCCTAGGATGGCCCTCCCCCTCTCCTCCTTTATATATGGGGGGGGGGCTTGGACAACACACAATTGTCTCTTAGCCGTGTGCGGCACCCTCCTCCACCATTTACTCCTCCAGTCATATTGTCGCGGTGCTTAGGCGAAGCCCTGGGGGGATCACATCACCATCACCGTCCCCACCCCATCATGCTGACGTAACTCATCTACTCCTACGAACCTTTGTTGGATCAAGAGCTCGAGGGACGTCATCGAGCTGAATGTGTGCAGAACTCGGAGGTGTCGTACGTTCGGTGCTTAATCGGTTGAATCGAGAAGATGTTCGACTACATCAACCGCGTTGAGCTAACGCTTACGCTATTGGTCTATGAGGGTACATGGAAACGCTCTCCCCCTCCCATTGCTATGCATCTCCTTGCGTGTGCATAGTAATTTTTTTGAAATTGCATGCTATGTTTCCTAACAGTGGCATCCGAGCCAGGTCTATGCGTAGATGATATGCACGAGTAGAACACAAAGAGTTGTGGGCAGTGATCATCATACTGCTTACCGCCAATGTCTTATTTTGATTCATCGGTATTATTGGATGAAGCGGCCCGGACCAACCTTACATTACCGCGTTCATGAGACCGGTTCCACCGACTGACATGCAACTAGTTTTGTATAAAGGTGGCTGGCGGGTATCTGTTTCTCCAACTTTAGTTGGATCGAATTTGACTGCGTCCGGTCCTTGTGAAGGTTAAAACAACAAACTTGATAAATCACCATTTTGGTTTTTGTGCCGTAGGTAAGTACGGTTGATGCTAGAAGCCCATAGAAGCCACGTAAAACTTGCAACAAACAAATTAGAGGACGTCTAACTTGTTTTTGCAGGGCATGTTGTGATGTGCTATGGTCAAGACATGATGTGATATAAGTTGTTGTATGAGATGATCATGTTTTGTAAAAGTTATCGGCAACTGGAAGGAGCCATATGGTTGTCGCTTTATTGTACGAAATACAAACGCCATGTAATTGCTTTACTTTATCACTAAGCGGTAGTGATAGTTGTAGAGGCAATAGTTGGCGAGACGAAAACGATGCTACAATGGAGATCAAGGTGTCAAGCCGGTGACGATGGAGATCATGACGTTGCTTTGGTGATGGAGATCATGAGCACAAGATGATGATGGCCATATCATGTCACATATTTTGATTGCATGTGATGTTTATCTTTATGCATCTTATTTTGCTTAGTACGGCAGTAGCTGATAACCCACAAGTGTAGGGGATCGTTTGTAGCCTTCTTCGATAAATAAGAGTGTCGAACCCAACGAGGACCTAAAGGCAGAACAAATATTCCCTCAAGTTCTATCGACCATCGATACAACTCTACGCACACTTGACATTTTCTTTACCTAGAACAAGTATGAAACTAGTTTGCAAGAATAAAACTACGAGTACTTTGCGAGAATAAAACTATGAATAAATTACAAGGTAGTAAAAGTGGATGGCTTTTGTCAACAAGAAAGTCATTTGTCCCTAGGCAATCGATAACAAGTACCAGTAATCATTCTTGCAATTTTATATGAGGGAGAGGCATGAGCTAACATACTTTCTCTACTTGGATCATATGCACTTATGATTGGAACTCTAGCAAGCATCCACAACTACTAAAGATCATTAAGGTCGTGAAACCCAACCATAGCATTAAGTATCAAGTCCTCTTTACTCCCACTAGATCATGATCACGCGCGTTGCTGCGCCCGTATATATATATATATGTTTCAAATATTGTGTAAATATTTGAAAAAACGTTAAGAAAATAAAGTTACATAAAGGATAACTTAATTATTCACATAATGAGAGACTTTCTGTCCCGTTATACTGTTTCTTAATTTATATATACATGAGATAGGCATCCCAACCTCACCAACTGAGAGACACAAAAGCGAAGAAATTGATTATGTCAACGCCACCACGAAAGAAGCATACAAATAGGACCAACGAATTATCCAGAGTTGATTTGCAGATAATATATATACGGATACTTCATAGCATGCCTGACTTAACCCCCAAAAGCTAGGAATGTCCGCATGTGCATCACACATTAATCCCAGATATTTTTTTGATGGTAATTAACCCCATAATAAGTGACCAAGAATCTCACAATTTAACCCAGCGGGTAGATATAGAAGTAGTGATCAAGAATCTCACAATTTAGCTCAATGGGTGGGACAAATAAGTTCTTGTATAAAAAAGTTCAGAGACTTTTTTTTTGAGAATCAAAAGTTCAGAGACTAAAGCACGAGCAATGCTCATGGCCGCTGGGATGAACATGTACACCTACCTTTTCGGCTAGGATCATGTTTTCAAGGCACACACCTGCCAGCCCAATAAGAACTCATGGCCTGAACAATGACAGCTAGCCTAGAAAGCTCCACGGAGCAGCGACCCAAAAGAAACATCAGGACATCCAATTAGAATTGATCAGATGGTTAGCGATGGCAAAGCACCGTGGAGGTTCCTAGCTTTTTCCGTTATATTGTTTCTCAAGACGCCATAACCCACTTATCCGCGTTTAGGCTCCTGTCACCCCCGCAACACTGACAATAAGCTAACCATGAACATATTGCAACACCCTACAGCGGGGGGCCCTCACGTTTGTGCGAGACGGAGGGCACCATAGGACAACACCATAAATAAAATATACAATCATACCAACCAAGATCACGATAAAACCATAGGACAAAATGGATCTACTCAAACATTATAGGATAACCATAGATCATTGGGAAATAATATATGGAGTTGAGCACCATGTTTAAGTAGAGATTACAGCGGGGAGAAGGGGTGTTACACCGATGCATAGACGGGGAGAAAGTTGGTGTTGACAGTAGCAAGGTTGTTGATGTAGATTGCCGTCATGATCCTAGCCCCGGTGGCACTCCGGCGCCACCGGGAGAGAGGGGGAGAGAGCCCCCCTCCTTCTTCTTCTACCTTGGCAACCCCCCTAGATGGGAGGAGAGTCCCCCCTCTAGTCCATGGCCTCCATGGCGGCAGAGGGGCAGGAGCCCCTCCGAGATTGGATCTCCCACTTTGTTCTCTTCTGTTTCACGCTCCTCCGATCTGGCCCTTCACGGTTTCTTAAATTCCTGGAGATCCGTAACTCCGATTGCGCCGAGATTTTTACACAATTTTTTTCTGGATATAAGCTGTTGGGGGACGTTGAAGAAAATAAAAATTTTCTACGCTTCACCAAGATCAATCTATGGAGTTCATCTAGCAACGAGAGAGAGGAGTGCATCTACATACCCTTGTAGATCGCGAGCGAAAGCGTTCAAGAGAACAGGGTTGAGGGAGTCGTACTCGTCGTGATCCAAATCACCGATGATCCTAGTGCTGAACGGACAACACCTCCGCATTCAACACACGTACGGTTGGGGAAGACGTCTCCTCCTTCTTGATCCAGCAAGGGGGAAGGATAGGTTGATGGAGATCCAGCAGCACGACGACGTGGTGGTGGAAGCAGCGGCGATCTCGGCAGGGCTTCGCCAAGCTCAGCGAGAGGGAGAGGTGCTACGGGGGGAGAGGGAGGCGCCAGGGACTAGGGTGCGGCTGCCCTCCCTCCCCCTCTTTATACAGGGGGCCTAGGGGGGTGCGCCGGCCCTGGAGATCCCATCTCCAAGGGGGGGGGCGGCCTAGGGGGGGGACTTGCCCCCAAGTCAAGTGGGGCGCCCCCACCCCTAGGGTTTCCAACCCTAGGCGCAGGGGAGGCCAAAGGGGGGGCGCACCAGCCCACTAGGGGCTGGTTCCCTTCCCCTTTCATCCCACGTGGCCCTCCGGGATAGGTGGCCCCACCCGGTGGACCCCAGGGACCCTTCCGGTGGTCCAGGTACAATACTGGTGACCCCCAAAACTTTCCCGGTGGCCGAAACTGGACTTCCTATACCTGCGGACCATTCCAGAACTCCTCATGACGTCCGGGATCTCATCCGGGACTCCGAACAACTTTCGGGTTTCCGCATACTAATATCTCTACAACCCTAGCGTCACCGAACCTTAAGTGTGTAGACCCTACAGGTTCGGGAATCATGCAGACATGACCGAGACAGCTCTCCGGTCAATAACCAACAGCGGGATCTGGATACCCATGTTGGCTCCCACATATTCCTCGATGATCTCATCGGATAACCCACGATGTCGAGGATTCAAGTAATCCCGTATACAATTCCCTTTGTCAATCGGTACGTTACTTGCCCGAGATTCGATCGTCGGTATCCCAATACCTCGTTCAATCTCGTTACCGGCAAGTCACTTTACTCGTACCGTAATGCATGATCGACCAAACACTTGGTCACTTTGAGCTCATTATGATGATGACTTACCGAGTGGGCCCAGAGATACCTCTTCGTCATACGGAGTGACAAATCCTAGTCTCGATCCGTGTCAACCCAACAGATACTTTCGGGGATACCTGTAGTATACCTTTATAGTCACCCAGTTACGTTGTGACGTTTGGTACACCCAAAGCACTCCTACGGTATCCGGGAGTTACACGATCTCATGGTCTAAGGAAAAAATACTTGACATTGGAAAAGCTCTAGCAAACGAACTACACGATCTTGTGCTATGCTTAGGATTGGGTCTTGTCCATCACATCATTCTCCTAATGATGTGATCCCGTTATCAATGACATCCAATGTCCATAGTCAGGAAACCAAGACTACTATTGATCAACGAGCTAGTCAACTAGAGGCTTACTAGGGACATGTTGTGGTCTATGTATTCACACATGTATTACAATTTCCAGATAACACAATTATAGCATGAATAATAGACAATTATCATGAACAAGGAAATATAATAATCATTTTATTATTGCCTCTAGGGCATATTTCCAACATAAGCTTCCTTGCACCCGAAGTACAGCTCCAACCGACGTTTGAGGAGGGCACGGTACACTAGGGCGTGCCTGGGCCTGGTGGCATGCCCTGTTGGGTTGTGGTGGCCTCGGGCCTCCGTTTACGTTGATTCCACCTCCTAACATTAAAAAATATTCCAAAGTAATTCTCCGCAGAGTTTCATCATGTTTAGACTTTGTTTGATATGGATTTTTTGCGATACAAAAACTTGCAACAAACAGGAACTGGAACTGGGAACTGGGAACTGGATAAGTAAGTTAGTCCAAATAAATCATATAAAAAGATGCCAAAACTATGTAAAAGTTGAATAATATTGGCATGAAACAATCAAAAATTATAGATACTATGGAGACTGATAACCCACAGGTATAGGGGATCGTTTGTAGCCTTCTTCGATAAATAAGAGTGTCGAACCCAATGAGGAGCTAAAGGCAGAATAGATATTCCCTCAAGTTCTACCGACCACCGATACAACACTATGCACACTTGACGTTTGTTTACCTAGAACAAGTATGAAACTATTTCGCAAGAATAAAACTACGACTACTTTGCGAGAATAAAACTACGAATAAATTGCGGGAAAGTAAAACTGGATAGCTTTTGTCAACAAGAAAGTCATTTGTCCCTAGGCAATCGATAACAAGTACCGGTAATCATTCTTGCAATTTTATATGAGGGAGAGGCATGAGCTAACATACTTTCTCTTCTTGGATCATATGCACTTATGATTGGAACTCTAGCAAGCATCCACAACTACTAAAGATCATTAAGGTCGTGAAACCCAACCATAGCATTAAGTATCAAGTCCACTTTACTCCCATACGCCATAACCCACTCATCCGCGTTTAGGCTACTGCCACCCGCGCAACACTGACAATAAGCAAACCATGAACATATTGCAACACCCTACAATGGGGGCCCCTCACGTTTGCGCGAGGCGGAGGGCACCATAGGACAGCACCATAAATAAAATATACAATCATGTTTGAGTAGATCTGTTTTAACCCTTAGGACAAAATAGATCTACTCAAACATCATAGGATAACCATAGATCATTGGGAAATAATATATGGAGTTGAGCACCATGTTTAAGTAGAGATTATAGCGGGGTAAAGGGGTGTTACACCGCTGCATAGAGGGGGAGAAAGTTGATGTTGACAGTAGCAAGGTTGTTGATGTAGATCGCCGTCACGATCCTAGCCACGACCGCACTCCGGCGCCACCGGGAGAGAGGGGGAGAGAGCCCCCTCCTTCTTCTTATTCCTTGGCCTCCCCCCTAGATGGGAGGAGAGTTACCTCTCTGTTCCATGGCCTCCATGGCGGCGGAGGGGTAGGAGCCCCTCCGAGATTGGATCTCCCTCTCTGTTCTCTTCTGTTTTGTGCTCCTCTGATTTGGCCCGTCACGGTTTCTTAAATTCCTGGAGACCCGTGACACCAATTGCGCCGAGATTTTTGCACGATTTTTTTTCCAGATATAAGCTTCCTTGCGCCCGAAGTACAGCTCCAACTGACGTTTGAGGACGGCACGATACACCAGGCGCGCCTGGGCCCGGTGGCGCGCCCTGGTGGGTTGTGGTGGTCTCGGGCCTCCGTTTATGTTGATTCGACCTCCTAAAATTCACAAATATTCCCAAATAATTCTCCATAGAGTTTCATCACATTTGTACTTCGTTTGATATTGGTTTCTGTGATACAAAAACATGCAACAAACAGGAACTGGCACTGGGCACTTGATAAGTAAGTTAGATCAAATAAATCATATAAAAAGTTGCCAAAAGTATGTAAAAGTAGAATAATATTGGCATGAAACAATCAAAAATTATAGATACGACGGAGACGTATCAGTAGCATTATAAGATAATCCCTTACTAAAAATTTCAAGCTATAAGTGTTCTCCCCGAGTATGCACCGTTGCAAAAGTTCTTCGTGCTAATACCCCACGTGATGATCGGGTGTGATAAGCTCTACGTTCAAATACAACAGGTGCAAGCCAGTTTTGCACATGCGGAATACTCGGGTTAAACTTGACGAGCCTAGCATATACAAATATGGCCTCAGAACACTGGAAACCGAAATGTCGAACGTGAATCATATAGTAGATATGATCAACATAGTGATGTTCACCATTGAAAACTACTCCATCTCACGTGATGATTGGACATGGTTTAGTTGATTTGGATCACGTATCATTTAGATGACTTGAGGGATGTCTATCTAAGTGGGAGTTCTTTAGTAATATGATTAATTGAACTTAATTTATCATGAACTTAGTACTGATAATTTTTGCATATCTATGTTGTAGATCAATGGCCCGTGTTACCGTTCCCTTGAATTTTAATGCATTCCTAGAGAAAGCTAAGTCGAAAGATGATGGTAGCAACTACACGAACTGGGTCGATAACTTGAGCATTATCCTCATTGCTGCACAGGAGAATTATGTCCTTGATGCACCGCTAGGTGTACCACCTGCCCCAGCAACTGCAGACATTGTGAATGCTTGGTAGTCGCGTGTTGATGACTCCTCGTTAGTTCAGGGTGCCATGCTTTACGGCTTAGAATCAGGACTTCAAAGACTTTTTGAACGTCTTGGACCATATGAGATGTTCCAAGAGTTGAAGTTGATATTTCAAGCAAATGCCCGAGTTGAGAGATATGAAGTCTCCAACAAGTTCTATAGCTGCAAGATAGAGGAGACCAGTTCTGTTAGTGAGCACATACTCAGAATGTCTGGGTACCATAATCACTTGACACAGCTAGGAGTTAATCTTCCAGATGATTGTGTCATTGACAGAGTTCTTCAATCACTGCCACCTAGCCACAAAGGCTTCATGATGAACTACAATATGCAAGGGATGGAAAATACTATTCCTGAGGTCTTCACAATGGTAAAGGCTGCAGAGGTAGAAATCAAGAAGGAGCATCAAGTGTTGATGGTTAACAAGACCACTAGTTTCAAGAAGAAAGGCAAGGGTAAAAAGAAGGGGAACTTCAAGAAGAATGCCAAGCAAGTTGTCACTCCCGGGAAGAAACCCAGAGCTGGACCCAAGCTTGAAACTGAGTGCTTCTACTGCAAAGGGACTGGTCATTGGAAGGAACTGCTCCAAGTATTTGGCGGATAAGAAGGATGGCAAAGTGAACAAAGGTATATTTGATATACATGTTATTGATGTGTACCTTACTAATTCTCGTAGTAGTGCATGGGTATTTGATACCGGTTCGGTTGCTCATATTTGTAACTGGAAGCAGGGACTACAGATCAAATGAATATTGTCTAAGGACAGGGTGACGATGCGCGTCAGGAATGGTTCCAAGGTCAATGTGATCGCCGTCGGCTCGCTACCTCTACATCTACCTTCGAGGTTAGTTTTAGACCTAAATAATTGTTATTTGGTGCTAGTGTTGAGCATGAACATTATATCTAGATCTTGTTTAGTGCGAGACAGTTATTCATTTAAATCAGAGAATAATGGTTGTTCTATTTATATGAGTAATATCTTTTATGGTCATGCACCCTTGAGGAGTGGTCTATTTCTGTTGAAGCTTGATCGTGGTGATACACATATTCATAATATTGATGCCAAAATATGCAAAGTTGATAATGATAGTGCTACTTATTTGTGGCACTGTCGTTTGGGTCATATAGGTATAAAGCGCATGAAGAAACTCCATAGAGATGGACTTTTGGAATCACTTGATTATGAATCATTTGATACTTGCAAATCGTGCCTTATGGGCAAGATGACTAAAACTCCATTCTTCGGAAAAATGGAATGAGCTAATGAATTATTGAAAATAATACATACTGATGTATGTGGTCCGATGAGTGTTGATGCTCGTGGTGAGTATCATTAGTTTATGTCCTTTACAGATGATTTGAGCAGATATGGGTATATCTACTGAAACACAAGTCTGAAACATTTGAAAAGTTTAAAGAATTTCAGTGTGAAGTGGAGAATCATCGTAACAAGAAAATAAAGTTTCTACAATCTGATCATGGAGGAGAATGTTTGAGTTACAAGTTTGGCCTTCATTTAAAACAATGTGGAATAGTTTCACAGCTCACACCACTTGGAACACCACAGCATAATGGTGTGTCCGAATGTCGTAAGCGCACTTTATTAGATATGGTGTGATCTATGATGTCTCTTACCAATTTACCACTATTGTTTTGGGGTTGTGCATTAGAGACAACTGCATTCACGTTAAACATGGCACCGTCAAAATCCGTTGAGACGACACTGTATGAACTGTGATTTGGCAACAACCTAAACTATCGTTTCTTAATGTTTGGGGATGCGATGCTTATGTCAAAAGGCTTCAGCCTGATGCTTATCGGAGAAGTGCGTCTTCATAGGATACCCTAAAGAGACAATTGGGTACAACTTCTACCAGAAGTCCTAAGGCAAGATTTTTGTTGCTAAGAACAGAACATTTCTAGAGAGGAGTTTCTCTCGAAAGAAGTGAGTGGGAGGAAAGTTGAACTTGATGAAGTAATTTTACCTACTCTCAATTTGGAAGGTAGCTCATCCGAGAAATCTATTCCCGTAATGCCTACACCAATTGGAGCGGAAACTAATGATAAAGATCATGAAACTTCAGATCAAGTTGCTACAGAACCTCATAGGTCAAGAAGAGCACGATATGCACCAAAGTGGTACGGTAATCTAGTTTTGGAGGTCATGTTGCTTGACCATGACGAATCTCCGAACTATGAAGAAGCTATGATGAGCCCAGATTACGATAAGTGGCTTGAGGCCATGCAATCTCAGATAGGATCCATGTATGAGAACAAAGTGTGGACTTTGGTGGATCTGCCCGATGATCGGCGACCCATAGATAATAAATGGATCTTCAAGAAGAAGACTGACGCTGATGGTAATGGTACTGTCTATAAAGCTCGACTTGTCGCAAAAGGTATTCGACAAGTTCAAGGTGTTGACTTCGATGAGACTTTCTCACCCGTAGCGATTCTTAAGTCTGTCCGAATCATGTTAGCAATTGCCGCATTTTATGATTATGAAATCTGGCAAATGGATGTCAAAACTGCATTCCTTAATGGATTTCTTAAAGAAGAGTTGTATATGATGCAACCAGAAGGTTTTGTCGATCCTAAAGGTGCTACCAAAGTGTGCAAGCTCCAGCGATCCATTTATGGACTGGTGCAAGCATCTCAGAGTTGGAATATACGCTTTGATGAGGTGATCAAAGCATATGGTTTTATACAGACTTGTGGAGAAGCCTATATTAACAGGAAAGTGAGTGGGAGCTCTATAGCTAATATCATATGTGGATGACATATTGTTGATTGGAAATAATGTAGAATTTCTGGATAGCATAAAAGGATATTTGAATAAGAGTTTTTCAATGAAAGACCTCGGTGAAGCTGCTTATATATTGGGCATCAAGATCTATAGGGATAGACCAAGACGATTGATAGGACTTTCACAAAGCACATACCTTGATAAAGTTTTGAAGAAGTTTAAAATGGATCAGTCAAAGAAAGGGTTCTTGCCTATGTTACAAGGTGTGAAGTGGAGTCAGACTCAATGCCCAACCACTGTAGAAGATAGAGAGAAAATGAAAGTCATTCCCTATGCCTCAGTCATAGGTTCTATCATGTATGATATGCTATGTGCCAGACCTGATGTGTGCCTTGCTATAAGTTTAGCAGGGAGGTACCAAAGTAATCCAGGAGTGGATCACTGGATAGCGGTCAAGAACATTCTGAAGTACCTAAAAAGGAATAGGGATTTGTTTCTCGTTTATGGAGGTGACAAAGAGCTTGTCATAAGTGGTTATGTCGGCACTAGCTTTGACACTGATCCGGATGACTCTAAGTCACAATCTGGATACGTATTTTTGTTGAATGGTGGAGCTGTCAGTTGGTGCAGTTCCAAGCAGAGCGTCTTGGCGGGATCTACGTGTGAAGCGGAGTACATAGCTGCTTCGGAAGTAGCAAATGAAGGAGTCTGGATGAAGGAGTTCATATTCGATCTAGGTGTAATACCTAGTGCATCGGGTCCAATGAAAATCTTCTGTGACAATACTGGAGCGATTGCCTTGGTGGAGGAATCCAGATTTCACAAAAAGACCAATCACATCAAGAGACGCTTCAACTCCATCCGAGATTTGGTCAAGGAGGGAGACATAGAGATTTGCAAAATACATATGGATCTGAATGTAGCTGACCCGTTGACTAAGCCTCTTGCACAAGCAAAACATGATCAGCACCAAGACTCCATGGGTGTTAGATTCATAACAATGTAATCTAGATTATTGACTCTACTGCAAGTGGGAGACTGAAGGAAATATGTCCTAGAGGCAATAACAAAGTTTTGATTTTATATTTCCTTATTCGTGATAAATTTTTATTATTCATGCTAGAATTGTATTAACCGAAACTTGATACATGTGTGAATACATAGACAAAACACCGTGTCCCTAGTATGCCTCTACTAGACTAGCTCGTTGATCAAAGATGGTTGAGTTTCCTAGCCATGGACATGAGTTGTCATTTGACGAACGGGATCACATCATTAGTGGAATGATGTGATGGACAAGACCCATCCATTAGTTTAGCATAATGATCATTCAGTTTTATTGCTACTGCTTTCTTCATGTCAAATATATATTCCGCCGACTATGAGACTATGGAACTCCCGGACACCGGAGGAATGCCTTGTGTGCTATCAAATGTCACAACATAACTGGGTGATTATAAATATGCTCTATAGGTATCTCCGAAGGTGTTTCTTGGGTTGGCATAGATCGAGATTAGGATTTGTCACTCCGAGTATCGGAGAGGTATCTCTGGGCCCTCTCGGTAATGCACATCATATGAAGCCTTGCAAGCAATGTGACTAATGAGTTAGTTGCGGGATGATGCATTATGTAACGAGTAAAGAGACTTGCCGATAACGAGAATTAACTAGGTATGAAGATACCGACGATTGAATCTCGGGCAAGTAACATACCGATGACAAAGGGAATAACGTATGTTGACATTGCATTTGACCGATAAAGATCTTCATAGAATATGTGGGAACCAATATGAGCATCTAGGTTCCGCTATTGGTTATTGGCCGGAGAGGTGTCTCGGTCATGTCTACATAGTTCTCGAACCCGTAGGGTCCGCACGCTTAACGTTCGATGACGATATGTATTATTATGTGTTTTGGTGACCGAAGGTTGTTCAAAGTCCCGGATGAGATCACAGACATGACGAGGATTCTCGAAATGGTTGAGAGGTAAATATTTATATATTGGAAGGAGGTATTCAGACACCGGAATGGTTCTGGAGTCTTTTAGGTATTTTTCGGAGTACCAAGGGGTTACGGGAACCCTCAGGGGGAAGTAATGGGCCACATGGGCCCTAGAGGAGAGGCAAGGCAACCCGCAGGGGGTGGAACGCCCCCCATAGGGAGTCCGAATTGGACAAGGGGGAGGGGGCGCTGCCCCCTTTCCTTCTCCCTCTCCCTCTCCCTCTACTTCCCTCTTTCCCCCTCCGTTGGAAAGGAAGGTGGGGCCGACTAGGACTGGGAGTCCTAGTAGGACTCCCCCCACTTGGGCGCGCCCTAGGCCGGCCCTCCTCCTATCTCCTCCTTTATATACGGGGGGCGCCCCTTAGACAACACACAATTGTCTCTTAGCCGTGTGCGGCGCCCCTCCTCCACTGTTTACTCCTCTGCTCATATTGTCGCGGTGCTTAGGCGAAGCCCTGCATGGATCACATCACCATCACCTTCACCACTTCGTCGTGCTGACGAAACTCATCTACTCCTTCGAACCTCTGCTAGATCAAGAGCTCGAGGGACGCCATCAAGCTGAATGTGCAGAAATCGGAGGTCGTACATTCGGTGCTTGACCATTTGAATCGAGAAGACGTTCGACTACATCAACAGTGTTGAGCTAACGCTTCCTCTTTTGGTCTACGAGGGTACGTGGGCACGCTCTCCCCCTCTCGTTGCTATGCATCTCCTAGTTAGTGTAGGGGAACGTAGTAATTTCAAAAAAAATCCTACGCACACGCAAGATCATGGTGATGCATAACAACGAGAGGGGAGAGTGTAGTCCACGTACCCTCGTAGACCGTAAGTGGAAGCGTTATGATAACGCGGTCGATGTAGTTGTATGTATTCATGATCCGACTGATCCTAGTACCGAAAGTACGGCACCTCCGTGACCTGCACACGTTCAGCTCGGTGACGTCCCTCAAACTCTTGATCCAGTTGAGGCCGAGGGAGAGTTACGTCAGCACGACGGCGTGGTGACGGTGATGATGAGTTACCATCGTAGGGCTTCGCCTAAGCACTATGATAATATGATCAAGGTGTGTAACTGTGGAGGGGGGCACCGCACACGGCTAAGAGATTGTCTGTTGTGCCTTTGGGGTGTCCCCTGTCCACGTATATAAAGGAGGGAGGAGGAGGAGGCCGGTCCTAGAGGGGGTGCGCCAAGTGTGGGGAGTCCTACTAGGACTCCCAAGTCCTAGTAGGATTCCCGTTTTTCCTTTCCGGAGTAGGAGAGAATAAAGAGGGAAAGAGAGAAGGAGTAGGGAAGGGCAAGGGGGGGGGGGGCGTCGCCCCCTTTCCCCTAGTCCAATTCGGACTCATGGGGGGGGGCATGCGCCTCCTTCCCTTTGGCCTGCCTCCTCTATTCCCATATGGCCCAATAAGGCCCAATACTTCTCCTGGCGAATTCCCGTAACTCTCCGGTATCCGAAAAATATCCAAATCACTCAGAACCTTTCCGATATCCAAATATAGCCTTCCAATATATCGATATTTACCTCTCGATCATTTCGAGACTCCTCGTCATGTCCTCGATCTCATCCAGGACTCCGAACAAACTTCGGTACATCAAATCACATAACTCATAATACAAATCGTCATCGAACGTTAAGCGTGCGGACCCTACGGGTTCGAGAACTATGTAAATATGACCGAGACACGTCTCTGGTCAATAACCAATAGCGGAACCTGGATGCTCATATTGGCTCCCACATATTCTATGAAGATCTTTATCAGTCGAACGCAATGTCAACATACGTTATTCCCTGTGTCATTGGTATGTTACTTGCCCGAGATTCAATCGTCGGTATCTTCATACCTAGTTAATTCTCGTTACCGGTATGTCTCTTTACTCGTTCTGTAATGCATCATCCCGTAATTAACTCATTAGTCACATTGCTTGCAGGGTTTATAGTGATGTGCATTACCGAGAGGGCCCAGTGATACCTCTCCGACAATCGGAGTGGCAAATCCTGATCTCGATCTACGCCAACTCAACAAGTACCATCGGAGACACCTATAGAGCACCTTTAGAATCACACAGTTACATTGTGACGTTTGGTAGCACACAAAGTGTTCCTCCGGTATTCGGGAGTTGCATAATCTCATAGTCATAGGAACATGTAAAAGTCATGAAGAAAGCAATAGCAATATACTAAACGATCAAATGCTAAGCTAAAGGAATGGGTCAAGTCAATCACATCATTCTCTAAGGATGTGATCCCGTTAATCAAATGACAACTCATGTCTATGAATTGGAAACTTAACCATCTTTGATTCAACGAGCTAGTCAAGTAGAGGCATACTAGTGACACTCTGTTTGTCTATGTATCCACACATGTACTAAGTTTCCGGTTAATACAATTCTAGCATGAATAATAAACATTTATCATGAAATAAGGAAATAAATAATTACTTTATTATTGCCTCTAGGGCATATTTCTTCCAGTCTCCCACTTGCACTAGAATCAATAATCTAGTTCACATCACCATGTGATTTAACACCAATATTCACATCTGTATGTGATTAATATCCATAGTTTACATCGTCATTTTACCAACACCCAAAGGGTTTACTAGAGTCAATAATCTAGTTCACATTGCTATGTGATTAACACCCAAAGAGTACTAAGGTATGATCATGTTTTGCTTCGTGAGAGAAGTTTAGTCAACGGGTCTGTCAAAGTCAGAGCCGTATGTATTTGCAAATACTCTATGTCTACAATGCTCTGCATGGAGCTACTCTAGCTAATAGCTCCCACTTTCAATATGTATCTAGATCGAGACTTAGAGTCATTCAGATCGGTGTCAAAACTTGCATCAACGTAACTCTTTATGACGAACTCTTTATGACCTCCATAACCGAGAAACATTTCCTTATTCCACTAAGGATAATTTTAACCGTTGTCCAGTGATCTACTCCTAGATCACTATTGTACCCTCTTGCCAAACTCCCGGTGAGGTACAAAATAGGTCTGGTACACAGCATAGCATACTTTGTAGAACCTATGACTGAGGCATAGGGAATGACTTTTCATTCTCTTTCTATTTTCTGCCATGGTCGGGTTTTGAGTCTTACTCAACTTCACACCTTGCAACACACGCAAGAACTCCTTCTTTGACTGCTCCATTTTTAACTACTTCAAAATCTTATCAAGGTATGTACTCATTGAAAAATCTTATCAAGCATCTTGATCTATCTCTATAGGTCTTGACGCTCAATGTGTAAGCAGCTTCACCGAGGTCTTTCTTTGAAAAACTCCTTTCAAACACTCATTTATGCTTTCCAGAAAATTCTACATTATTTCTGATCAACAATATGTCATTCACATATACTTATCATAAATGTTGTAGTGCTCCCGCTCACTTTCTTGTAAATACAGGCTTCACCGCAAGTCTGTATAAAACTATATGCTTTGATCAACTCATCAAGGCGTATATTCCAACTTCGAGATGCTTGCACCATGATACGTCTCCAACGCATTTATAATTTATGAAGCATTCATGCTATACTACTATGTGTTTTGAATGATTATGGGATTTATTATACACTTTTATATTACTTTTGGGAACCTATTAACCGGAGGCCCAACCCAGATTTGCTGTTTTATGCCTATTTCAGTGTTTCGAGGAAAAGGAATATCAGACGGAGTCAAAACGGAACGAAATCAACTGGAGAAGTTATTTTTGGAAGGAAAGCCACCCGATGGACTTGGAGTGCACGTCAGGGAAGAAGGGAGGTGCTCACGAGGGTGAGGGGTCCGCCCACCCCCCTGGGGCGCGCCCCCCTGCCTCGTGGCCCCCCCTTCGGTCCACCGACGTACTTCTTTCACCCATATATACCTACGTACCCTAAAACTTCTAGAACCGAAGATAGATCGGGAGTTCCGCCGCCGCAAGCCTCTGTAGCCACCAAAAACCTCTCGGGAGCCCCTTCCGGCACCTTGCCGGAGGGGGAAACCATCACCAGTGGCCATCTTCATCATCCCGGCACTATCCATGATGAGGAGGGAGTAGTTCACCCTCGGGGCTGAGGGTATGTACCAGTAGCTATGTGTTTGATCTCTCTCTCTCTCGTGTTCTCTCTCGTGTTCCCTCTATGGCACGATCTTGATGTATCCCGAGCTTTGCTATTGTAGTTGGATCTTATGATGTTTCTCCCCCTCTACTCTCTTGTGATGAATTGAGTTTCCCCTTTGAAGTTATCTTATCGGATTGAGTCTTTTATGAGAACACTTGATGTATGTCTTGGTGATCAACTTGTGGGTTTCGTGACATTGGGAACCTATGCAAAGGGGTTGGCACACGTTCTTGACTCTCCGGTAGTAGCTTTGGGGCACTCTTTGAAGTACTTCTATGTTGGTTGGATGAATCTGAGATTGTGTCACGCATATCGTATAATCATGCTCACAGATACTTGAGGTGACAATGGAGTATGTAGGTGACATTAGGGTTTTGGTTGATTTGTGTCTTAAGGTGTTATTCTAGTATGAACTCTATGATGGATTGAGCGGAAAGAATAGCTTTATGTTATTTTACTATGAACTCTTGAATAAATAGAACAGAAAGGATAACTTTGAGGTGGTTTCGTACCCTGCCATAATATTTTCGTTTGTTCTCCGCTATTAGTTGCTTTGGAGTGACTCTTTGTTGCATGTTGAGGGCTTGTTATATGATCTATCTATGTTATTATTGTTGAGAGAACTTGCACTAGTGAAAGTATGAACCCTAGGCCTTGTTTCCTACCATTGCAATACCATTTACGCTCACTTTTATCATTAGTTACCTTGCTGTTTTTATTATTTGAGATTACAGAAACCTATATCTACTATCTATTTTGCACTTGTATCTTCATCTCTTCGCCGAACTAGTGCACCTATACAATTTGCCATTGTATTGGGTGTGTTGGGGAGACAAGTGACTCTTTGTTATTTGGTTGCAGGGTTGCTTGAGAGAGACCATATTCATCCTAAGCCTCCTACGGATTGATAAACCTTAGGTCATCCACTTGAGGGAAATTTGCTACTGTCCTACAAACCTGTGCACTTGCAGGCCCAACAACGTCTACAAGAACAAGGTTGTGTAGTAGACATCAAGCTCTTTTCTAGCGCCTTTGCCAGGGAGGCTAGGTAAAGGGCACTCACTCACACCCCGTTGATACGTCTCCAATGTATCTATAATTTTTGATTGCTCCATGCTACTTTATCTATTGTTTTGGATTATAATGGGCTTTATTTTCCACTTTTATATTATTTTTGGGACTAACCTATTAACCGGAGGACCAGCCCAGAATTGCTGTTTTTTTGCCTATTTTAGTGTTTCGAAGAAACGGAATATCAAACGGAGTCCAAATGGAATGAAACCTTCGGAAACATGATCTTCTCACCGAACGTGATCCAGGAGACTTGGACCCTACTCCAAGGAGTACCAGAGGCGGTCATGAGGGTGGGGGGCGCGCCCTCCCCCCTGGGCGCGCCCCCTACCTCGTGGGCCCCCTGACGCTCCACCGATGTACTCCTTCCACCTATATATACCTACGTACCCCCAACAGATCGGGGACGGAGCCAAAAACCTAATTCACCGCCGTAACTTCCTGTATCCACGAGATCCCATCTTGGGGCCTGTTTCGGAGCTCCACCGGAGCTCCGGAACATCCACCACGGAGGGCTTCTACATCATCACCATAGCCCCTCCGATGAAGTGTGAGTAGTTTACTTCAGACCTTCGGGTCCATAGTTAGTAGCTAGATGGCTTCTTCTCTCTTTTTGGATCTCAATACAATGTTCTCCCCCTCTCTCATGGAGATCTATTCAATGTAATCTTCTTTTTGCGGTGTGTTTGTTGAGACCGATGAATTATGGGTTTATGATCCAGCTTATCTATGGAAAATATTTGATTCTTCTCTAAATTCTTTTATGTATGATCGAGTTATCTTTGCAAGTCTCTTCGAATTATCCGTTTGGTTTGGCCAACTAGATTGGTAGTTCTTGCAATGGGAGAAGTTCTTAGCTTTGGGTTCAATCTTGCGGTGACCTTACCCAGTGACAGAAAGGGTTGCAAGGCACGTATTGTATTGTTGCCATCGAGGATAACAAGATGGGGTATTTATCATATTGCATGAATTTATTCCTCTACATCATGTCTTCTTGCTTAAGCCGTTACTCTGTTTTTAACTTAATACTCTAGATGCATGCTGGATAGCGGTCGATGAGTGGAGTAATAGTAGTAGATGCAGAATCGTTTCGGTCTACTTGTCACGGACGTGATGCCTATATACATGATCATTGCCTGGATAACCTCATAACTATGCTCAATTCTGTCAATTGCTCAACAGTAATTTGTTCACCCACCGTAGAATACTTATGCTCTTGAGAGAAGCCACTAGTGAAACCTATGGCCCCCGGGTCTATTCTCATCATATCAATCTCCATCACTTTATTTACTTGCTTTTGCTTTTACTTTTTACTTTGCATCTTTATAGCAAAAATACCAAAAATATTATCTCTATCAGATCTCACCCTCGTAAGTGACCGTGAAGGGATTGACAACCCCTAAGCGTTGGTTGCGAGTAGCTATCATTTTGTGCAGGTACGAGGGACTTACGTGTGGTCTCCTACCGGACCGATACCTTGGTTCTCAAAAACTGAGGGAAATACTTATGCTACTGTGCTGCATCATCCTCTCCTCTTCGGGGAAATCCAACGCAAGCTTGAGACGTAGCAAGAAGAATTTCTGGCGCCGTTGCCGGGGAGGCTTACGCAAAAGTCAACATACCAAGTACCCATCACAATCCCTATCTCTCGCATTACATTATTTGCCATTTGCCTCTCATTTTCCTCTCCCCCACTTCACCCTTGTCGTTTTATTTGCCCTCTCTTTCCCAATCTCCTCCTCTTTTTTTCTCTTGTCTCTTGTTTGCTTATGTCTCCATGTGCCTTCTTTTTGCTTGCATCTTTGCTCGCTAAAAGTTTATGGATCCTCATCCGCTTGCTAATCTCTTTAAGAGATCCAATTATGTTGAACCTATTGCTAGTGAGTTGAGTGCACTAGATTATCTTTATGAGGTTTTGCTTGAAATTCGTGAATCTGAAAATTGTGATGAAGTACTTTATGAAGCAATTCACGATAGATATTTGAATAAAAAGCATGATTGCAATGATTTTACTATAAATTCTCTTGATTTCAATTGTGCTAATAATATGCAAAATCCTAAGCTTGGGGATGCTAGTTTTGCTATGTCTACTACTTGTTGCAATGATCATGATTGGGGTGATTCTTCTTATGATCTTGAAAATTTATTTAATCCCCATGATGAATATGAGATTGATAATATTGTTTTCAATAATATTGAAAGTGGGTTTGGAAGAGTGTCAACTTTAGATCCCACATATTTGGAGAATATTCAATCTTATGAATTTTTTGATAAAAGTGGGTTTGGAGAGGTCATGACTTTAGTTAATGTTAATCCCACTATTTCAGAAGAGTGTCATCTTTGCATGCATATGGATCATGTTGAAAATATTTTATGTGATAGCTATTTTGTTGAATTTGCTTATGATCCCACATGTAATTATTATGAGAGAGGAAAATATGGTCGTAGAAAGTTTCATGATAATAAATTACCTCTCGTTATGTTGAGATTGCTATTGTTTCTTTCCTCCTCCTTGCATATGCTAGTTTTTGCTTGACTTGATAATTTGTTTGCCTATAAGATGCCTATGCATAGGAAGTATGTTAGACTTAGATGTGTTTATCGAGTGTTTTATGATGCTCTCTTTGTGCTTCAATTCTTGTCTTTCTTGTGAGCATCATTGAAATATTAATGCCTAGCTAGGGCCATTAAACGATAACGCTTGTTGGGAGGCAAGCCAATTTTATTTTGTGTTTTTGTTTTTTCTTATGTTTAGGAATAAATAATCCATCTAGCCTCTGTTTAGATGTGGTTTTGTCTTTTAATTAGTGTTTGTGCGAAGTAGAACCTATAGGATAACCTACGATGATAGTTGATTTGACTCTGCTGAAAAACAGAAACTTTGCGTGAACGAATATAATTTTGTTAAATCACAGGAACGTGATTTTGCATTGATTCTTTTTTATTCTGTTCAATAAACAAATTTTACAGGACTTCCTATTTTGGTAGAATGTTTAGAGTTCCAGAAGTTTGCGTTAGTTACAGATTGCTACAGACTGTTCTGTTTTTGACAGATTCTGTTTTTCGCGTGTTGTTTGCTTATTTTGATGAATCTATGGCTAGTAAAATAGTTTATAAACCTTAGAGAAGTTGGAATACAGTAGGTTTAACACCAATATAAATAAATAATGAGTTCATTACAGTACCTTAAAGTAGTCTTTTGTTTTCTTTCTCTAATGGAGCTCACGAGATTTCTATTGAGTTTTGTGTTGTGAAGTTTTCAAGTTTTGGGTGAATTCTTTTGATGGATTATGGAACAAGGAGTGGCAAGAGCCTAAGCTTGGGGATGCCCATGGAACCCCCAAGATAATCCAAGGACACCAAAAAGTCAAAGCTTGGGGATGCCCCGGAAGGCATCCCCTCTTTTGTCCACTTCCATCGGTAATTTACTTGGAGCTATATTTTTATTCACCAACATGATATGTGTTCTGCTTGGAGCATCTTGTATTATTTGAGTCTTTGCTTGTTATTTTACCACAATCATCCTTGCTGTACACACCTTTTGAGAGAGCCATACATGATTTGGAATTTGATAGAATACTCTATCTGCTTCACTTATATCTTTTGAGCTTGATAGTTGCTCATAGTGCTTCACTTATATCTTTTTGAGCGTGATAATTTTTGCTCTAGTGCTTCACTTAGATCTTTTAGAGCACGGTGGTGGATTTGTTTTAAAGAAAATTGATCTCTCATGCTTCACTTAGATTATTTTGAGAGTCGTTAATAGCATGGTAATTTGCTTAATGTTAATATACTTGGTGTTCAAGATATGTCAAACTTTCTTTTGAGTGCGTTGAATACTAAGATAAGTTTGATGCTTGATAATTGTTTTGAGATATGGAGGTAATAATATCAAAGTCATGCTAGTTGAGTAGTTGTGAATTTGAGAAATGTTTGTGTTGAAGTTGGTAAATCCCGTATCATGCACGTATGGTTAAAGTTGTGTAACAAATTTGAAGCATGAAGTGTACCTGGCTTGTGCATCCTTATGAGTGGCGGTCGGGGACGAGCGATGGTCTTTTCCTACCAATCTATCCCCCTAGGAGCATGCACGTAGTACTTGATTTTTTATGACTTCTAAATTTTTGCAATAAGTATATGAATTCTTTTGACTAATTTTGAGTCCATGGATTATACGCACTTTTACCTTTCCGCCATTGCTAGCCTCTTCGGTACCGTGCATTGCCCTTTCTCACATTGAGAGTTGGCGCAAACTTCACCGGTGCATCCAAACTCCGTGATACGATACGCTCTATCACACATAAACCTCCCTATATTTTCCTCAAAACAGCCACCATACCTACCTATTATGGCATTTCCATGGCCATTCCGAGATATATTGCCATGCAACTTTCCACCGTTCCGTTCATCATTATTATGACATACATTACTTTTGTCATATTGCCATTGCATGATCATGTAGTTGACATCATATTTGTGGCAAAGCCACCATGCATTATTTTTCATACATGTCACTCTTGATTCATTGCACCATCCCGGTACACTGCCGGAGGCATTCATATAGAGTCATACCTTGTTCTAGTTTCGAGTTGTAATCCTCACGTTGTAATCAATAGAAGTGTGATGATCATCATTATTAGAGCATTGCCCAAATAAAAAAAAGGGAGAAAGGCCAAAAAAAAGAAAGCCCCCCCAAAAAAAGAAAAGGGCAATGCTACTATCTCTTTTTCCACACTTGTGCTTCAAAGTAGCACCATGTTCTTCATGTAGTGAGTCTCATATTTTGTGCTTCAAAGTAGCACCTCGTTCTTCATGTAGTGAGTCTCATATATTGTGCTTCAAAGTAGCACCATGTTTTTCATATAGTGAGTCTCATAAGTTGTCTTTTTCATACTAGTGGGAATTTTTCATTATAGAACTTGGCTTGTATATTCCTACGATGGGCTTCCTCAAATGCCCTAGGTCTTCATGAGCAAGCAAGTTGGATGCACACCCACTAGTTTTCTTTTGTTGAGCATTCATAGCTCTAGTGCATCTGTTGCATGGCAATCCCTACTCCTCATGTTGACATAAATTGATGGGCATCTCCATAGCCAGTTGATTATCCTCGTCAATGTGAGACTTTCTCCTTTTTTGTCTTCTCCACACAATCCCCATCATCATATTCTATTCCACCCATAATGCTTATCCATGGCTCACGCTCATGTATTGCGTGAAGGTTGAAAAAGTTTGAGATTATTTAAGTATGAAACAATTTCTTGGCTTGTCATCGGGGGTATAGAAGTTGGGAACATCTTTGTGTGACGAAAATGAAGCATAGCCTAACTATATGATTTTGTAGGGATGAACTTTCTTTGGCCATGTTATTTTGAGATGACATAATTATTTTGATTAGTGTGCTTGAAGTATTATTATTTTTATGTCAATATGAACTTTTGTCTTGAATCTTCCGGATCTGAATATTCATGTCACAATTAAGAAGATTTACATTGAAATTATGCCAAAGTATCACTCCGCATCAAAAATTCTCTTTTTATCATTTACCTACTCGAGGACGAGCAAGAATTAAGCTTGGGGATGCCTGATACGTCTCCAACGTATCTATAATTTTTGATTTCTCCATGCTACTTTATCTATTGTTTTGGACTATAATGGGCTTTATTTTCCACTTTTATATTATTTTTGGGACTAACCTATTAACCGGAGGCCCAACCCAGAATTGCTGTTTTTTGCCTATTTCAGTGTTTCGAAGAAACGGAATATCAAACGGAGTCCAAACGGAATGAACCTTCGGAAACGTGATCTTCTCACCGAACGTGATCCAGGAGACTTGGACCCTACTCCAAGGAGTACTAGAGGCGGTCACGAGGGTGGGGGGCGGGCCCTCTCCCCCTGGGCGCGCCCGCCTACCTCGTGGGCCCCCTGACGCTCCACCGACGTACTCCTTCCTCCTATATATACCTACGTACCCCCAACAGATCAGGGACGGAGCCAAAAACCTAATTCCACCGCCATAACTTCCTGTATCCACGAGATCCCATCTTGGGGCCTGTTCGAGAGCTCCGCCGGAGCTCCGGAACATCCACCACGGAGGGCTTCTACATCATCACCATAGCCCCTCCGATGAAGTGTGAGTAGTTTACTTCAGACCTTGGGGTCCATAGTTAGTAGCTAGATGGCTTCTTCTCTATTTTTGGATCTCAATACAATGTTCTCCCCCTCTCTCGTGGAGATCTATTCGATGTAATCTTCTTTTTGCGGTGTGTTTGTTGAGACCGATGAATTGTGGGTTTATGATCCAGCTTATCTATGGAAAATATTTGATTCTTCTCTGAATTCTTTTATGTATGATCGAGTTATCTTTGCAAGTCTCTTCGAATTATCTGTTTGGTTTGGCCAACTAGATTGGTAGTTCTTGCAATGGGATAAGTGCTTAGCTTTGGGTTCAATCTTGCGGTGACCTTACCCAGTGACAGAAAGGGTTGCAAGGCACGTATTGTATTGTTGCCATCGAGGATAACAAGATGGGGTATTTATCATATTGCATGAATTTATTCCTCTACATCATGTCTTCTTGCTTAAGGCGTTACTCTGTTTTTAACTTAATACTCTAGATGCATGCTGGATAGCGGTCGATGAGTGGAGTAATAGTAGTAGATGCAGAATTGTTTTGGTCTACTTGTCACAGACATGATGCCTATATACATGATCATTGCCTGGATAACCTCATAACTATGCTCAATTCTGTCAATTGCTTAACAGTAATTTGTTCACCCACCGTAGAATACTTATGCTCTTGAGAGAAGCCACTAGTGAAACCTATGGCCCCCGGGTCTATTCTCATCATATCAATCTCCATCACTTTATTTACTTGCTTTTGATTTTACTTTTTACTTTGCATCTTTATACCAAAAATACCAAAAATATTATCTCTATCAGATCTCACCCTCGTAAGTGACCGTGAAGGGATTGACAACCCCTAAGAGTTGGTTGCGAGTAGCTATCATTTTGTGCAGGTATGAGGGACTTGCGCGTGGTCTCCTACTGGATTGATACCTTGGTTCTCAAAAACTGAGGGAAATACTTACGCTACTGTGCTGCATCATCCTCTCCTCTTTGGGGAAATCCAACGCAAGCTCGAGACGTAGCACCCGTCAACTAAGCTCTTTTCTGGCGCCATTTCCGGGGAGGTTAGCGCTTGAAGGTATATCTTTAGATCTTGCAATCAAATATTTTTGTTTCTTTTTTATCACTAGTTTAGTTTATAAAGAAAACTACAAAAAAATGGAATTGAGTTTGTCTCATACGCTTCATCTTTTTAATATCTTTCGTGAGTATGATGGAAAGGATAATTGTGCTCAAGTGCTAGAAGAAGAAATCTCTAAATTGTTTGGCACTAAATATTTGAATGATGAGCATGATTGCAATGTTGTTAGTACAAATTCTTTGAATATCCATGATGCTAATGATGATTGCACTAGTTATGATGAAAATGCCTCCTGTAAGCATGTCAATTTTTGTGGAGTGCATTGGGCTTGCAAGGACACACCAAATAGGGAAGATAGATATTGCAAGAGGCATAAGTTCTTAGAAACTAAATGGTTGCAAGAAAGGCTAGATGCATGTGCTGAAAATTTATTTTTTCTTAGCCATACTTGTGAACTTTGCAATGAACGTGATCATTTTAGTACCCAATGCAAATTGTTTCATGATCGTATCGTGTCCAAACATTGTGATGACTTGATTTCCCTTGCACATCATAATGAGCTTAGTTTGCTCTTGGGTTATGAAGAAATAAAACATATAACTAAGATTATTCCAAAATTTGCCCTTGATAGAATTCTTCATTTTGATCTAGAAGAAATTTATATGTATTGTGCGGTGAATTGCATTGAAAATCCTTATATTGCCAATTACCTAAAGAAAAGAAAGAAAATAGAAGATGAAGAGGATACTAATGAAAGGGAAGAGACTTCCCAATATCCTCCTATTATTTCATATGATGAATCAGGTAACGAGGAGGAGCTTGCTATTCAACCAATCTCATCAATAAGGAGCTCAAAGAGGAATGTTGAACCTACACATAATGTGAAGAAGAAAAAGAAAAGACGGAGCAACAAAGGTAGAAAGGTATCCCTCCCAAATGATGTTGCTCCTACTACTCATTGTGATGATGATAATTGCTTTACTATTGGTGCTATCCATATTTTTAATGATGAGAGTGATTATGCTTATGATATGAAAGAGCCCAAGTTTGGGGAAGCTATGTTTGATGAGGATGAAATATTTGAGAATATATTTGCTGAAATTAATGTTTGTCCCAAGCTTGGGGATGCTACATTTAGTGAAGATGATATTTTTAGCATCCCAAGTTTTGATATGCAAAGTTGTTATGATGATAGCATGCCTCCTACCTATGATGATTATATTGATGAAAGTGGGTTCGGAAGAGTGTCAACTTTAGGAAGTAGTGATCCCACTATTTTGGAGGATGTTGAATTTTATTGTGATGAATACGAAAGTGGATTTGGAAGAGTGTCAACTTTATTTAGTGATTCCACTATCTTGGGAGAGGTTTCAATCGATTATGATGAGCACGAAGTTGCTACTTATGATGATTATTGTGATGAAACTTATGCTATAAAAAGTAGTGATGATTATATTTATAAAACTTGTCATGATTATGATTACCCTTTTTCTGAACATTACTCTTTTAATGTGGAAACAATTTTTAGTGTTCAAGTCTTTTATGATACTCTCACTATTCCGAATGAGAAGAATGTTGCTTATGTGGAGAGTGATAAATTTTCTATGCTAGTAGATCATGAAAAGAATGCTTTATGTGCTGGTTATATTGTTGAATTCATTCATGATGGTACTGAAAATTATTATGAGGGAGGAACATATGCTTGTAGGAATTGCAATAATGTCAAGTTTCCTCTCTATGTGCTTAAAGTTTTGAAGCTATGCTTGTTTTACCTTCCTATGCTTGTTGATTATTATTCACCTAAGTTGTTTGCTCACAAAATAACTATGCATAGGAAGTGGGTTAGGCTTAAATGTGCTATTCATATGCTTCATGATGCTCCCGTTATGTTTCAATTCTTATCTTTTATGTGAGCATCATTGTCATCATCATGCCTAGCTAGAAAGGCATTGAAGAAAAGCGCTTGTTGGGAGACAACCCAATATTTATCCTTAATGTTTTTTGTGTGTCCACATGATTATGATACTGTAGTAATCATGTTTTATAGCTTTTATTTCAATAAAGTGCCAAGTAGAACCTTTGGGAAGACTTGGGTGAAGTTTATGTGATCTTGCTGTGAAAAACAGAAACTTTAGCGCTCACGAGATTAGCTGCCATTTTCTACTGGAGAGTGATTTTAGGTTGATTCTTTTTGCAGATGATTAATAGACAAATTACTCAGGTCCTGCAATTTATTTCTTAATTTTTGGGGTTCCATAAGTATACGTTTGATACAGATTACTACAGACTGTTCTGTTTTTGACAGATTCTGCTTTCTATGTGTTGTTTGCTTATTTTGATGAATCTATGGCTAGTATTGAGGGTATGAACCATAGAGCTGTTAGAATACAGTAGATATTACACCAATATGAATTTAGAATGAGTTCATTACAGTACCTAAGTGGTGGTTTTATTTTCTTATACTAACGGAGCTTACGAGTTTTGTTTTGAGTTTTGTATGGTTGAAGTTTTCAAGTTTTGGGTAAAGATTCGATGGACTATGGAATAAGGAGTGGAAAGAGCCTAAGCTTGGGGATGCCCAAGGCACCCCAAGGTAATATCCAAGGACAACCAAGAGCCTAAGCTTGGGGATGCCCCGGAAGGCATCCCCTCTTTCGTCTTCGTTCATCGGTAACTTTACTTGGAGCTATATTTTTATTCACCACATGATATGTGTTTTTCTTGGAGCGTCATTTTATTTTGTTAGTTTTTGCTTTCTGTTAGTTAGAATAATGTTTTGCATCTTTAGTTTCAATAAAATGTCAAGGATAGCCTTTGCCATGCTTGTTTTGCAAGTATACATGTTGCTGTTTGAAAACAGAAAGTTTACCGCTGCTGCAAAAATTCCCTAGAAAATTCAGAGAATGGTATAACGTTGAATCTTTTTGCATATTAAGATCTGATAAATTTATCACAGTGGGAATTTTAGTTTATAATTTTTGGAGTCAGGGAAGTATTGATACTATTGCATTCTTTACAGACTGTACTGTTTTGGCAGATTGCTGTTATGTTTGCATTGTTTGCATATGTTTGATTGTTTAATGATTCTATTTGAGGATAGGAGTATTAAATATGCAGAGGCATTTAGTATGCAATGTTGAATAATAATGTTAGTGATTTTTTACAATAGAAAATGACAAGGTTTTGCATTGGTTTATACTAACCTATCTGACGAGTTCTTGTTGTGTTTGTTGTGAATGAAGCTTTTGATAAAAAGAGAAACCATGATATGTGCCCAAGGAACCCCAAGATAATATTTCAATAAGTCTCAAGCATCTAAGATTGGGGATGCCCCGGTAGGCATCGCACCTCTCTTCTTCAACAATCATCGGTTAGTATCGGTTGAGCCTAAGTTTTTGCTTCTTCACATGAGTTGTGCTATCCTTGCAAAGTCATTTTATTTTTTTCTTGCTGTTTGAATAAGATACGAAGATCTGAAATTCTTTAATGAGAGAGAGTCTTCACATAGTTGCATAATTATTTAGCTACTCATTGATCTTCACTTATATCTTTTTGGAGTAGTTTGTCATTTACTCGTGTGCTTCACTTATATCCTATGAGTAAATGGTTGAATGACTTGAATGTCATAAATCTGAATTTATATATGTTTCATTTGCTTACTCCATGGGGAGTAATGGCTTCACATCTAAGAAGTAGAGGTTGTAAATTTATTGACGGTTAGCAAGCATTGTATTAGTCATTTGAACAATTCATGAAAGAATATTGAAGGAAGGGAGATTTCACATATAAATATATTATCATAGACACCTTTTATAATTGTGAGCACTCATTATGTATGACATGCTAAAGAGTTGATGTTGGACAAGGAAGACAACGTAATGGGTTATGTTTTCTCACATCTCAGTTAAAGTATATTGTCATGGATCATTCAAACATGTTGAGCTTGCCTTTCCCCCTCATGCTAGCCAAAAATTCCTAGCACCAAGTAGAGATACTACTTGTGCTTCCAAATATCCTTAAACCCAGTTTTGCCATGAGAGTCCACCATACCTACCTATGGATTGAGTAAGATCCTTCAAGTAAGTTGTCATCGGTGCAAGCAATAAAAATTGCTCTCTAAATATGCATGACTTATTAGTGTGGAGAAAATAAGCTTTGTACGAACTTGTTATGGAAGCAATAAAAGCGACGGACTGCATAATAAAGGTCCATATACAAGGGGCAATATAAAGTGACGTTCTTTCGCATTAAGATTTTGTGTATGCAACCCTAAAAGTGCATGACAACCTCTGCTTCCCTCTGCGAAGGGCCTGTCTTTTACTTTATGTCTTTTACTTTATGCAAGAGTCAAGGTGATCTTCACACTTTCCATTTTTCAGTTTATCCTTTGGCAAGCACTTTGTGTTAGGGTGATCCTGATATATATATATCCAATTGGATGTACGTTAGCATGAACTATTATTGTTGACATCACCCAACGGTGAATACGTTTGGAGGCAACATTATAAGCTCCAATCTTTCTCTGTGTCTGATTAAAACTTCATAACCACAAGTATTGCGTGAGTGTTAGCAATTGTAGAAGACTATATGATAGTTGAGTATGTGAAGTTTGCTAAATCAAAGCTCTGACATAGACCCTTCCTGAAAGTAAGGTGAATTGCAATTGCTTGATGACTAAGAATGAAGTTTGCTAGTTTTCAAGAAAGTTTATGGTCTATGCTTTGACATGTGAATTGCTTGTTACTTGTTTATGAAAAGTCTTATGAGATGAACTACTGTTATGACATATTATCATGCTAGAATAGGTGATTGAATTTATCATTGATTAAACTTGTGCACCTCTAGCATTCACACTTCATAAATTCTTTCTTTATCATTTACCTACTCGAGGACGAGTAGGAATTAAGCTTGGGGATGCTGATACGTCTCCAACATATCTATAATTTATGAAGCATTCATGCTATATTGCTATGTGTTTTGAATGATTATGGGCTTTATTATACACTTTTATATTACTTTTGGGACTAACCTATTAACCGGAGGCCCAGCCCAAATTTGCTGTTTTATGCCTATTTCAGTGTTTCGAGGAAAAGGAATATCAGACGGAGTCAAAACGAAACGAAATCAACTGGAGAAGTTATTTTTGGAAGGAAAGCCACCCGATGGACTTGGAGTGCACGTCAGGGAAGAAGGGAGGTGCTCACGAGGGTGGGAGGCACGCCCACCCCCCTGGGGCGCGCCCCCTGCCTCGTGGCCCTCCCTTCGGTCCACAAACGTACTTCTTTCACCCATATATACCTACGTACCCTAAAACTTCCAGAACAGAAGATAGATCGGGAGTTCCGCTGCCGCAAGCCTTTGTAGCCACCAAAAACCTCTCAGGAGCCCGTTCCGGCACCCTTCCGGAGGGGGAACCCATCACCGGTGGCCATCTTCATCTTCCCGGCGCTATCCATGACGAGGAGGGAGTAGTTCACCCTCAGGGCTGAGGGTATGTACTAGTAGCTATGTGTTTGATCTCTCTCTCTCTCGTGTTCTCTCTCGTGTTCCCTCTATGGCACGATCTTGATGTATCCCGAGCTTTGCTACTGTAGTTGGATCTTATGATGTTTCTCCTCCTCTACTCTCTTGTGATGAATTGAGTTTCCCCTTTGAAGTTATATTATCGGATTGAGTCTTTTATGAGAACACTTGATGTATGTCTTGGTGATCAACTTGCGGGTTTCGTGACATTGGGAACCTATGCATAGGGGTTGGCACACGTTCTTGACTCTCCGGTAGTAGCTTTGGGGCACTCTTTGAAGTACTTTTATGTTGGTTGGATGAATCTGAGATTGTGTGACGCATATCGTATAATCATGCTCACAGATACTTGAGGTGACAATGGAGTATCTAGGTGACATTAGGGTTTTGGTTGATTTGTGTCTTAAGGTGTTATTCTAGTATGAACTCTATGATGGATTGAGCGGAAAAGAATAGCTTTATGTTATTTTACTACAAACTCTTGAATAGATAGAACAGAAAGGATAACTTTGAGGTGGTTTCGTGCCCTACCATAATCTTTTCGTTTGTTCTCCGCTATTAGTTGCTTTGGAGTGACTCTTTGTTGCATGTTGAGGGCTTGTTATATGATCTATCTATGTTATTATTGTTGAGAGAACTTGCACTAGTGAAAGTATGAACCCTAGGCCTTGTTTCCTACCATTGCAATACCATTTACGCTCACTTTTATTATTGGTTACCTTGCTGTTTTTATTATTTCAGATTACAAAAACATATATCTAATATCTATTTTGCACTTGTATCTTCATCTCTTCGCCGAACTAGTGCACCTATACAATTTGCCATTGTATTGGGTGTGTTGGGGACACAAGAGACTCTTTGTTATTTGGTTGCAGGGTTGCTTGAGAGAGACCATCTTCATCCTAAGCCTCCTACGGATTGATGAACCTTAGGTCATCCACTTGAGGGAAATTTGCTATTGTCCTACAAACCTGTGCACTTGCAGGCCCAACAACATCTACAAGAAGAAGGTTGTGTAGTAGACATCACACCAGTCCATAGATGGATCGCTGGAGCTTGCACACCTTGTTAGTATCTTTAGGATTGACAAAACCTTCTGGTTGCATCATATACAACTCTTCTTTAAGAAATATCCATTTAAGGAATGTAGTTTTGACATCCATTTGCCAGATTTCATAAAATATGGCAACTGCTAACATGATTCGGACGGATTTAAGCATCGCTACAGTTGAGAAAATCTCATTGTAGTCAACACCTTGAACTTGTCGAAAACCTTTTGCGACAACTCGAGCTTTGTAGATAGTAACACTACTATCTGTGTCCGTCTTACTCTTGAAGATCCATTTATTTAATATGGCTTGCCGACCATCGGGCAAGTCCACCAAAGTCCGCTCTTTGTTCTCATACATGGATCCCATCTTAGATTTCATAGCCTCAAGCCATTTCGCGGAATATGGGCTCATCATCGCTTCCTCATAGTTTGTGGGTTCATCATGGTCTAGGAACATGACTTCCAAAACAGGATTACCGTACCACTCTGGTGTGGATCTTACTATAGAAGACCTAGGTTTGGTAGTAACTTGATCTGAAGCTTCATGATCATCATCATTAGCTTCCTCACTAATTGGTGTAGGAATCACTGGAACTGATTTCTGTGATGAACTACTTTCCAGTAAGGGAGAAGGTACAGTTACCTAATCATGTTCTACTTTCCTCCCACTCACTTCTTTCGAGAGAAACTCCTTCTCTAGAAAGGATCCATTTTAGCAACAAAGATTTTGCCTTCGGATCTGTGATAGAAGGTGTACCCAAAAATTTCCTTTGGGTATCCTGTGAAGACGCACTTCTCCGATTTCGATTCGAGCTTACCAGGTTGAAGTTTTTTTACATAAGCATTGCAGCCCCAAACTTTAAGAAACAACAACTTTGGTTTCTTTCCAAACCACAGTTCATAAGGCGTCGTCTCAACGGATTTTGATGGTGCCCTATTTAAAGTGAATGCAGCTGTCTCTAATGCATAATCCCAAAACGATAGTGGCAAATCGTAAGAGACATCATAGATTGCACCATATCTAATAAAGTGTGGTTACGACGTTCGGACACACCATTACGCTGTGGTGTTCCAGATGGCATGAGTTGTGAAATTATTCCACATTGTTTTAAATGAAGGCCAACCTTGTAACTCAAATATTCTCCTCCACGATCAGATCATAGAAACTTTATTTTCTTGTTATGATGATTCTCCACTTGACTCTGAAATTCATTGAACTTTTCAAATGTTTCAGACTTGTGCATCATTAAGTAGATATACTCATATCTGCTCAAATCATCTTGTGAAGGTCAAAAAATAACGATACCCGCCACAAGCATCAACACTCATTGGACCACATACATCGGTATGTATTATTTCCAATAAGTCACTAGCTCGTTCCATTGTTTTGGAGAACGGAGTTTCAATCATCTTGCCCATAAGGCACGG
>NC_057804.1:46120647-46160860 GCF_018294505.1 Triticum aestivum
TTTAAATGAAGGCCAACCTTGTAACTCAAATATTCTCCTCCACGATCAGATCATAGAAACTTTATTTTCTTGTTATGATGATTCTCCACTTGACTCTGAAATTCATTGAACTTTTCAAATGTTTCAGACTTGTGCATCATTAAGTAGATATACTCATATCTGCTCAAATCATCTTGTGAAGGTCACAAAATAACGATACCCGCCACAAGCATCAACACTCATTGGACCACATACATCGGTATGTATTATTTCCAATAAGTCACTAGCTCGTTCCATTGTTTTGGAGAACGGAGTTTCAATCATCTTGCCCATAAGGCACGGTCCGCAAACATCAAATGATTCATAATCAAGTGATTGCAAAAGTCCATCTTTATGGAGTTTCTTCATGCGCTTTACATCGATATGACCCAAATGGTAGTGCCAAAAATAAGTTGCACTATCATTATCAACTTTGCATCTTTTGGCATCAATATTATGAATATGTGTATTACCATGATCGAGATCGAACAAACTGTTTTCATTGGGTGTATTACCATCGAAGGTTTTATTCATATAAACAGAACAATAATTATTCTCTGACTTTAAATGAATAACCATATTGCTATAAACATGATCAAATCATATTCATGCTCAACGCAAATGCCATATAACGTTTATTTAGGTTCAACACTAAGATGATGATCATATCAACCTTGGAACCACTTCCAACATACATCGTCACTACACCCTCAACTAGTCTCTGTTTATTCTGTAAGTCCTATTTCAACTTACTAATATTAGCAATTGAACAAGTATCAAATACCCAGGGGCTACTGTTGGTGTCAAAACCGGTGGATCTTGGGTAGGGGGTCCCAAACTGTGCGTCTAAGGCTAATGGTAACAGGAGGCGGGGGACACGAGGTTTACCCAGGTTCGGGCCCTCTCTATGGAGGTAATACCCTACTTCCTGCTTGATTGATCTTGATGATATGAGTATTAGAAGAGTTGATCTACCACGAGATCGAGGAGGCTAACCCTAGAAGCTAGCCTATGATTATGATTGTTCTTTTCCTACGGACTAAACCCTCCGGTTTATATAGAGGATGGGGCTAGGGTTACATAGAGTCGGTTACGGAGAAGGAAATCTACATATCCGAATCGCCAAGCTTGCCTTCCATGCAAAGGAGAGTCCCATCCGGATACGGGACAAAGTCTTCTATCTTGTATCTTCATAGTCCAACAGTCCGGCCAAAGTATATAGTCCGGCTGTCCGAGGACCCCCTATTCTAGGACTCCCTCAGTAGCCCCTGAACCAGGCTTCAATTGACGATTGAGTCCGGTGCGCAGATTGTCTTCGGCATTGCAAGGCGCGTTCCTTCTTCGAATACTCCAAAGTAGATCTTGAACACAAGAATCGTGTCTGGCTCTGCAAAAACAAATTTCCACATACCACCGTAGAGAGTATAATATTTCACGGATCTAATCGGCTGATAGTTTATTCATAGCGTGACATCACACCACGACCCGATTATTATTCGAATAGTTTTATTAGCCTGCCACAACACGATTTGCAAGGCGGTTTCATTGGCACGTCATGTCGAAGCAGAGATCGTGTCCCCTTATCATAGGATACTCATCAATACGGGTGTGGGTAACCCAACCGAGCTATTAGCATGACGCTTGGGGAATAAGCGAGCTTTAGGGCATGTGGGGAGGCGCATGATCTGCCTTTATAAAGGGATAAGGATTCCCCTCTTTCACCCGCGCCTTCTGCTTCCTCTGCTCATCATTCTCGAGCTCCAACGCCCAAGCTTTCGTCTTATCTACAAGAACACTCCAAACATGTCCGGTGTAGGAGGCAAGTGGATGGCTTCCTTCGCCAAGAAGGAATACATCAAGAAACTCCGGGGGGGGGGGTTATTTGTCCAAGGACATCGCGCATCGGCTTCCGGCCAAGGGGTAGGCTGTCCCTACCCCGGAGCCCCAAGAAAGGGTGGTATTCCTCTCCCATTTTGTCCGCGGGCTGGGATTCCCCCTGCACCCGTTCTTCTGTGGACTAATGTTTTATTATGGGCAAGATTTCCATGATTTGCCCCCCAACTCCATCCTCAACATCTCGGCATTTATTGTCGTGTGCGAGGCCTTTCTCCGCATCCCACCTCACTTTGGCCTATGGCTGAAGACTTTCAACATGAAGCCAAAAGTGGTGAGCGGCCAACAAGCGGAGTGCGAAGGCGCCATGGTGGGTAAGATGCCCAATGTCAACTACCCCGAGGGCTCTTTTGTAGAGACCATAAAGGGGTGGCAATCGGGGTGGTTCTACATCATCGAGCTGCGATACACCAACTAGGCAGCGACCCCTGAATTCTGATCCGGCGTTCCCATGCGGCTCACCTCCTGGAAGGAGAAGGGCCTATCCTGGGGTTTAGCGAAAGAACTGACTGGACTCTAGACATGTGTCCGGAACATGGTGAGCAAGAAAATCAAGCTTGTCAATGTGATCCAAGTCACGCTCTTTCGCCGGATTCTTCCGTGCCAGAGACGGGCTTACAATTTGTGGGAGTTCGACCCGGCCGAACACCAGATGCTCAAAGAGATCTTCGACTCAACACATGAAGACATCTGGAAGGTGCTTTTCAAGGCCGATGAAACACCACCGCCCACGACCGAAGATCGCGGGCTCAGCGCAAAACGCTGAGCTAATCTGGTAAGTTATCATATTCGTGAGACATGCCCTTTTACTAACATGCCTGCGGGAGGAACCTAAGCCTCCATACCAATCTTTCAGGATTGGGTAGCGGTAGCGGAGAGGATCGACTGGTCAGCCCCGCAACCTGAAGATCCAGAATCACCTCTTCTGATGAAGATGTTATTTCTGGCGCCCTATGAGGTGCCGGAGAAGAAGGCCAATAAGGTAGCCACGGGGACCAGAGATGGTCTCCGATGCAAGGGTGCCTCGGACATGATGTCCGAGGACACCGAGACGAACTCCTCTACCGAAGATGACAAGGAAGAGGAGGAAATCCGTCCCCCACCTACTGGGGGGGGGGGAGGAAGAGGAAGGTCTCCACACACGGGGAGGCCGACACGTCCAAGAAGGGAAAGACTTCCCTTTCGGACTACTCCACCGCGGCTACCAACAACAGTGAGGAGTGGGACCCTAGGGTCAAGCCCCTTGCCAAATTGTAAGTATCCGGACATACTAGTACATCAGATCTGTTTGCTTTATTGCGTCTTACCATGCCAGACATGCACCTGTAGTCCGTCCAAGTCCAACATCGAAATATCCTCCTCTTCAGAGGGGTCGTTGGACCCGGCGGCGATGAACAACGAGTCTCTTCCGACAGCCTCCTCCCCCAAGGGTGTAGACGACACCGAGGTGTTGTATCGAAGGATGCCAGGCCAAGGGGAGACCGTTCTGGAGACGCCGGAGGGTGAGACCCTGGTGACCGAACACTTGTGGGGCAAGGGCCCCATGGACACCGAGTTTGGGGGCCGCAGCCAGTTTGGCCCCAAGCCGAATTCAGCTTTGGAAACCCAAGGGGTTCTAGATTCGGGAAAGAGGGCCGCCCCTAGCAAGGGGAGCGAGCCATCTGTACCGATGACCTCCGTCCATCCGGAGGCACTGGACAGGTTGCTGGAAGTGCTTCGCGGCGCTTCCATTGATGAAGAACATCGTACTCTGATGAGTATGGTGATTAAGAAGGTCAAGTCCGCCAAAAGCGGACTGACAGAAGCCTGCGCTAGCCTTCTAACAGGCTTTGAGGTAAGCAATAAAATTGTGGAAAAAATATCATAGTATAGACAGTAGCCCGTGATGCTCTATTAGGTGTTCGGAAAGAAAAGCCGAACAGAGGATCAAATAATAGTTGCAGGAGTCTAACAAAAGATGTCATATGGGAATAAGCAGGCGTCACTGCTAGCCGCTGCCGCTCGTACTACGGAGGTCTCTGGGCTAAAGCAGAGCCTGGCGCGGACCAAGGAAGAACTCGGCCTTGTGAAGAGGCAGCTGGAGGAGAGCCAAGGTATGTAGTACCTTGCGTGTGAACTTTAATTTTGAGCAGTAATTGGTTCGCGCTGATGAAAGCGTTATGAACTGTTGTAGGGGCCACGACAGAGGTGGCGACCCTGAAGAAGGCGTTAGCCGAGGCTGAAGACAAAGCGGACAAGGAACACGCCGCATGCGAGAAGCATGAGACCCGGGTCGGCGAGGTGCAGCAAGACCTCCAGGATGCCGTAAACAAGTGCGAATCCTTGGAGCGTGACTCGGAGACTAAAGAGTCTGAGCTTGCCAAGGCCCTCCAGAGCGCACAAGACGCCAGAGCCGAAGCCCAGAGAGCCCTCCAGGAAATCCAGTAGGCCCAAAAGATTGCGGTGGGTAAGGATTTTCTTATGCAAAGCAAGCATGTGAAGGAAACATTCTTTTTACTTCCCCGAATTCAGAGTTCTCCAGGAGCGTTTGCGGATCTGCCGTGCAGCATATCAGATGCCGCGGAGTTCTACCTAGCCAAAGAAGGGAGCTCGACAGAGAAGTTGTTCTGGTCCCAGTACGTTGGGCCAGAGCATCCAAGGCCCTTGAGCGACCAGCTGAAGCAGTTAGTCGAACTGCACAAGGCGGCCGGACTGGCCATGAAGGATCTTATAGTCCGGCTGTGGCCGACCGAGCCCCTGCTCAAAAGTTACTTCGGACTCGTTAAGCGGCTTGTAAGTGCCTGCCCGCGACTTGACGTCATAAAGGGTCGGTGTGCATTGAGGGTGCGCGGATGGCGTTTGCCCATGCGAAGATGCATTGGGCGAAGATGAATGCCAAGGCGCTGATGTCCGAGGGACCGCCAGAGGGCAAGGAGCACCGTCACCCCGAAATGTATTATGATGGTGTCCTAGAGGGAGCCCGCCTTGTGGCGGAACAATGTGCGAAGGATGTAATCTTTGAATGAATACATTCATTTTATCCTATCTTGTAATATAAAACAGGTTCACTACGCAATATGTATTGCATGTTTATTTAAAATTGTCTCTCTTGTATGGCCATTTATAAAATATTGAGAGTTGGCCAGTCATCGGCTTCTACCCCCATGTAACTAGTACATGGGTGTTCGGGATGAATCTAAACACTCTTTATCCAAGTCTTTTGGTCCTTTAAGGAGGTGTTTAGCGTGACGAACAAGGTAATCGGACTATACGACTTTATCACTCTCACTTATCCATAGGAGCTCTATAACTTTAAATTTTGGTGAAGCCCTAGTATTCAGAAGGCCGAACCTGGGGCGCTAGATACGCCTAAACCGGATGATAACCGATTCCTCGCTTGAAGCAGAAAAAATCTTTAAGGATTTTGAGACCTCTTGAATAGCGACCAGCTCTCGCTACATCATGACAGTTTTCGGCTTTCTCTACTGAGGTGCTCGTCCGGAAAAACCGGGACACAATCACAGTAGTTCTCCCTGTGCCGCCTTAGCCGATATAGAAGAACGTAAGGTGGCAAAACATGGGAGCTGGGCAAACCCAACATTTGATCAAAGACATGATTCGGAGCCAATGCATATAATGCTATAAGTTCAGGGTGCCGAGCTATACTATAAAGTGTTCGGACTTTCTTGCCGTGTTATGGGTGCACTGAAGCCCCTGGCAATTTAAAGCGTACCAGAATGTACGGATGCAGTAAATACAAAGACAAGGAAAAAGATGAATAACAAGCAATACAAGTCAAGTTAATTTCCATTGTAATTTTAATAATACGTCAAGGCGTATGTGTACCCCTCGTGCGAGAAGCGAACAAGGCTATTTAACATGCCGTTTACCAAGAGCGGACTGTGTGCGGGTATGTAAACAGGAATAGAAATCATTAACAAAGACCACCTGGGAATTCTCTTGTACGTCAAAGCCCCTGGCTTCTCTTGGTGTATTCTTCCATGATGGGTTCGATGATCACATTATCAAATACGAAGCCTCAAAAGAGGAGACCTGAAAGGAGAAGAAAAAGTGAGGGTGTGCGGATAAAAGAGCGGTTGAGCCGCGGTGTGGACCACAGTCTAGCTGTGCCTCTGTCTATGCCCATGGTATTTTAAGTGCGTAGTTATGTACGCGCGGCACAAATTGTGCCACTTGATTGGGACTAGAACGGAGGCCGAATTGCTAGGTGAGCTCTGGGAGAGCCAGATGATTATGTTGCAGACCAGTTCTTATTGCCGAATTGAGGTTCTGCCTAAGAAGGCCTCTCTGTGCTTCTGCTACCAGTGCCACGATGTGCAACTCAGTACGGAGGGAGCGCTCCGTATTCCCATTGACTGTTATGACGCCGCGAGGTTCGGGCATTTTGAGCTTGAGGTAGTGCTACGTCTCGAGCTTGCGTTGGTTTTCCTTGAAGAGGAAAGGGTGATGCAGCACAGTAGCGTAAGTATTTCCCTCAGTTTTTGAGAACCAAGGTATCAATCCAGTAGGAGGCTCCTCACAAGTCCCACGAACCTACACAAACAAACAAAGAACTCGCAACCAACGCGATAAAAGGGTTGTCAATCCCTTCACGGCCACTTGCGAAAGCGAGATCTGATACAGATAATATGATAAGATAAATATATTTTTGGTATTTTATAATATAGATGCAAAAAGTAAAGATGCAAATAAAAGTATATTGAAAGCTTATATGATAAAAGATAGACCCGAGGGCCATAGGTTTCACTAGAGGCTTCTCTCAAGATAGCATAAGTATTACGGTGGGTGAACAAATTACTGTCGAGCAATTGATAGAAAAGCGAATAATTATGAGATTATCTAGGCATGATCATGTATATAGGCATCACGTCCGTGACAAGTAGACCGACTCCTGCCTACATCTACTACTATCACTCCACACATCGACCGCTATCCAGCATGCATCTAGAGTATTAAGTTCATAAGAATAGAGTAACACATTAAGAAAGATGACATGATGTAGAGGGATCAACTCAAGCAATATGATATAAACCCCATCTTTTTATCCTCGATGGCAACAATACAATACGTGCCTTGCAACCCTTTCTGTCAATGGGTAAGGACACCGCAAGATTGAACCCAAAGCTAAGCACTTCTCCCATGGCAAGAAAGATCAATCTAGTAGGCCAAACCAAACCGATAATTCGAAGAGACTTGCAAATATAACTCAATCATACATAAAAGAATTCAGAGAAGATCCAAATATTACTCATAGATAAACTTGATCATAAACCCACAATTCATCATATCTCGACAAACACACCGCAAAAAGAGTTCACATCGAATAGATCTCCACAAGAGAGGGGGAGAACATTGTATTGAGATCCAAAAAGAGAGAAGAAGCCATCTAGCTAATAACTATGGACCCGAAGGTCTGTGGTAAACTACTCACAACTCATCGGAAGAGCTATGGTGTTGATGTAGAAGCCCTCCATGGTCGATTCCCCCTCCGGCGGAGCGCCGGCGAAGGCTCCAAGATGGGATCTCGCGCATACAGAAGGTTACGGTGGTGGAAATATTTCTTTGGTGGCTCCCTGGATGTTTTCGGGGTACGTAGGTATATATAGGAGGAAGAAGTACGTCTGTGGCCGCTCGAGGGGCCCAGGAGATAGGGGGCACGCCCAGGAGGGGTGGGCGCGCCCTCCTATCTCCTAGCTGCCTCGTTTGCTTATTGACTTGCACTCCAAGTTCTCCGGATCACGTTCGTTCCCGCAGGTTTCATTCCGTTTGGACTCCGTTTGATATTCCTTTTCTTTGAAATACTAAAATAGGCAAAAAAACAGCAATACGGGCTAGGCCTCCAGTTAGTAGGTTAGTCCCAAAAATGATATAAATGTGTAAAATAAAGCCCATAAACATCCAAAACAGGTAATATAATAGCATGGAACAATCAAAAATTATAGATACATTGGAGACGTATCAAGCATCCCCAAGCTTAATTCCTGCTCGTCCTCGAGTAGGTAAATGATAAAAATAGAATTTTGATGTGGAATGCTACCTAGCATATTTCTCAATGTATTTATCCTTATTGTGGCATGAATGTTCAGATCCAAATGATTCAAAATAAAAGTTCATATTGACAAAAGAAATAGTAATACTTCAAGCATACTAATAAAAGCAATGATGTCTTCTCAAAATAACATGGCTAAAGAAAGTTCATCCCTACAAAATCATATAGTTAGGCTATCTTCATTTTCGTCACACAAATATGTTCCCAACTTCTATACCCCCGATGACAAGCCAAGCAATTGTTCCGTACTTAAATAATCTCAAACTTTTTCAACCTTCACGCAATACATGAGCGTGATCCATGGATATAGCACTATGGGTGGAATAGAATAATGATTGGGGATTGTGTGGAGAAGACAAAAAAGGAGAAAGTCTCACATTGACGAGGATAATCAATGGGCTATGGAAATGCTCATCAATTGATGTCGACATGAGGAGTAGGGATTGCCATGCAACGGATGCACTAGAGCTATAAACGAATGAAAGCTCAACAAAAGAAAACAAGTGGGTGTGCATCCAACTTGCTTGCTCACAAAGGCTTAGGGCATTTGAGGAAGCCCATCGTAGGAATATACAAGCCAAGTTCTATAATGAAAAATTCCCACTAGTATATGAAAGTGACAACATATGAGACTCTCTATATGAAAAACATGGTGCTACTTCGAAGCACAATATATGAGACTATATGAAGAACATGGTGCTAGTTTGAAGCACAAGTGTGGAAAAAGAGATAGTAACATTGCCCCTTTTTATTTATTTTCCTTTTTTTTTCTTTTTTTTCTTTTTTCCTTTTTTTCTTTTCCTCTTTTTTTCCTTTGGCCTTTCTTTTTTTATTTTTGGGCAATGCTCTAATAATGATGATCATCACACTTTTATTGATTACAACACATGAATTACAACTCGAAGCTAGAACAAGATATGACTCGATATGAATGCCTCCGGCGGTGTACCGGGATGGTGCAATGAATCAAGAGTGACATATATGAAAAATTATGCATGGTGGCTTTGCCACAAATACGATGTCAACTACATGATCATGTAATGGCAATATGACAAAAGTAATATATGTCATGATGATGATGAACGGAATGGTGGAAAGTTGCATGGCAATATATCTCGGAATGGCTATGGAAATGCCACAAATATGTAGGTATGGTGGCTGTTTTGAGGAAGATATAAGGAGGTTTATGTGTGATAGAGCGAATCATATCGCGGGGTTTGGATGCACAGGTGAAGTTTGCACCAACTCTCAAGGTGAGAAAGGGCAATGCACGGTACCGAAGAGGCTAGCAATGATGAAAAGGTAAAAGTGCGTATAATTCGTGGACTCAACATTAGTCAAAAGAACTCATATACTTATTGCAAAAATTTAGAAGTCGTCAAAAACCAAGCACTACGTGCATGCTCCTAGAGGGATAGATTGGTAGGAAAAGACCATAGCTCGTCCCCGACCGCCACTCATAAGGATGCACAAGCCAGGTACACTTCATGTTTCAAATTTGTTACACAACTTTAACCATACGTGCATGCTACGGGACTTGCTAACTTCAACACAAGCATTCTTTAAATTCATAATTACCCAACTAGCATGACTTTAATATCACTACCTCCATATATCAAAAAAATTATCAAGTATCAAATTGATCATAGCATCCAATTCACTTCCTATGATAGTTTTTATTATACCCAACTTGGATGCTCATCATTCTAGGACCAATTTATAACCATAACAAATACCATGATGTTCTAAAAGAATCTCAAAATAATATAAGTGAATAGTGAGAGATCAAAAATTTCTTCAAAATTAATCCACCGCCGTGCTCTAAAAGATATAAGTGAAGCACTAGAGCAAAAACTATCTAGCTCAAAAGATATAAGTGAAGCACATAGAGTATTCTAATAAATTTCAATCAAGTAGGCTTCTCCCAAAAGGTGTGTATAGCAAGGATGATTGTGGTAAACTAAAAAGCAAAGACTAATATAATACACGGCGCTCCAAGCAAAACACATATCATGTGGCAAATAAAAATATAGCTCCAAGTAAAGTTACCAATGAACGAAGACGTAAGAGGGGATGCCTTTCCGGGGCATCCCCAAGCTTAGGCTTTTGGATATTCTTGAATATCTTGGGGTGCCATGGGCATCCCCAACCTTAGGCTTTTGTCACTCCTTATTCCATAGTCCATCAAATCTTTACCCAAAACTTGAAAACTTCACAACACAAAACTCAACAGGAAATCTCATAAGCCCCGTTAGTGCAAGGAAGAAAAACCACCACATAAGGTACTATAATGAACTCATTATTTGTTTATTGGTGTTAAACCTACTGTATTCCAAGTTTTCTGTGGTTCATACCACTTAATACTAGCCATAGATTCATCAAAATAAGCAAACAACACACACAAAACAGAATCTGTCAAAAACAGAACAGTCTGTAGCAATCTGTAACTAACGCAAACTTCTGGAACTTTAAAGATCCTAAAAAAATAGGAAGACCTAAACAATTTGTCTATTGATCAGCAGCAAAATGAATCGATGCAAAATCTCGTTTCTGTGATTTATTGAATTTTTTCTCGTGAGCGCAAAGTTTCTGTTTTTCAGCAGAATCAAATCAACTATCATCATAGGTTATCCTATAGGTTCTACTTGGCACAAACACTAACTAAAACATGAAAACACATCTAAACAGAAGGTAGATGCAAAATTTATTACTAAACAGGAACAAAAACAAAAAACACAAAGAAAATTGGGTTGTCTCCCAACTAGCGCTATCGTTTAACGCCCCTAGCTAGGCATAAAAGCGAAGATAGATCTAAGTAGTGCCATCTTTGGCACTTGATTCATAGGTAGCTCACATGATAGATTCATAAGGTAATTTGTCTTTCTTTCTTGGAAAGTGCTCCATGCCTTTCTTTAATGGAAATTGTAACCTAATATTCCCTTCCTTCATATCAGTAATCGCACCAATCGTTCTAAGGAAAGGTCTACCAAGAATTATAGGGCAAGAAAGATTGCAATCTATATCAAGAACGATAAAATCTATGGGCACCAAATTTCTATTTGCAACAATTAGGGCATCACTGATTCTTCCCATTGGCTTTTTAATGGTGGAATCCGCAAGGTGCAAATATAAAGAGCAATCATCAAGATCATGGAAACCTAGAATATCACATAAAGTTTTCAGAATCGTGGAAACACTAGCACCCAAATCACACAAAGCAAAACACTCATGATCTTCAATTTTAATCTTTATAGTAGGTTCCCACTCATCATTAAGTTTTCTAGGTATAGAAACTTCCAAATTAAGTTTTTCATCAAAAGATTGCATCAAGGCATCAACAATATGTTTGGTAAAAGCTTTATTTTGACTATAAGCATGAGGACAATTAACAACGGGTTGCAAGAAGGAAATACAACTTCCTGAGAACAATTATCATAATCAAATTCCTTAAAATCCAAGAGAGTGGGTTCAATACTATTTAAAGTCATGATCTCTCCAATCCCTCTTTTACCAAATTTAGCATCAAGATCTAAAAACTCCGAATTCTTGGGACGCCTTCTAAATAAAGTTGACTCATCTCCAGTCCCATTATTATCAATATTTATATTGCAAAACAAAGATCTAATAGGCGACACATCAATAATTTTAAGATCTTCATCATTATTTTCATGGGAACTAGAAGAACACGCTTTAACAAAGCAATCTTTCTTAGCACGCAATCTAGCGGTTCTTTCTTTGCATCCGTCAATGGAACTTCTCATAGCTTTGAGAGATTCATTGATATCATGCTTAGGATAGGAAGATCTAAGTTTAAGAGAATAAACATCAAGTGAAAGTCTATCAACGTTCCTAGCCAAATAATCAACTTTGAGCAATTTTTCTTCAAGCAAGGCATTAAAATTCTTTTGAGAGACCATAAATTCTTTCACACTATTTTCAAAATCAGAGGGCATCTTATTAAAATTACCATAAGAATTATTGTAGGAATTTCCATAATTATTAGAGGAATTGATAGGGAATGGTCTAGGATTAAAGTTTCCTCTATAAGCATTGTTTCCAAAATTATTCCTACCAAGAAAATTAACATCCATAGATTCATTATTATTCTCAATCAAGGTCGATAAAGGCATATCATTGGGATCAATAGAAGAACTCTTAGTAGCAAACAATCTCATAAGTTCATCCATCTTTCCACTCAAAACATTAATTTCTTCTATAGCATGCACTTTTTTACTAGTAGATCGTTCTGTGTGCCTGTCGGTGTCAAAACCGGCGGATCTCGGGTAGGGGGTCCCGATCGTTGCGTCTTAGGCTGATGGTAACAGGAAGCAAGGGACACAATGTTTACCCAGGTTCAGGCCCTCTTGATGGAGGTAAAACCCTACTTCCTGCTTGATTAATATTGAAGATATGAGTAGTACAACAGTAGATCTACCACGAGATCGTAGAGGCTAAACCCTAAGAGCTAGCCTATGATGGTATGATTGTAATTGTGATCGGCCTTCTAAGGACCATCCTCTCCGGTTTATATAGACACCGAAGAGGGCTAGGGTTTACATGGAGTCGGTTACAAGGAAGGAAATATAATATCCGGATCGCCAAGCTTGTCTTCCATGCAAAGGAGAGTCCCATCAGGACACGGGCCGTAGCCTTGAGTCTTGTATCTTCATGCTTCAATAGTCCGAACGATGTATATAGTCCGGCTGGCCGGATACCCCCTAATCCAGGACTCCCTCAGTGCCATTGAGAATAATTAGCCATAATATTATCAAGAAGTTTTGTAGCATCTCCTAAAGTGATTTCCATAAATGTGCCTCCGGCGGCCGAATCTAAAAGATTTCTAGAAGCAAAGTTTAATCTGGCATAAACCTTTTGTCTGATCATCCATAAATTCAAACCATGAGTAGGGCAATTGCGAATCATTAATTTCATTCTTTCCAAAGATTGGCAACATGCTAATGATCAAGTTGTTTAAAATTCATAATATCGTTCCTAAGGGAGATGATCTTAGCGGGAGGAAAATACTTAGAGATAAAAGCATCTTTGCACTTGTTCCAGGAATCAATAATATTTTTAGGCAAAGACGAAAACCAAACTTTAGCATGATCTCTAAGTGAAAACGGAAATAAATTCAATTTAACAATATCATTATTCATATCTTTTTTCTTTTGCATCTCACACAAATCAACAAAGTTGTTTAGATGGGTAGCGACATCTTCACTAGGAAGGCTGGAGAATTGATCTTTCATAACAAGATTTAGCAAAGCAGCATTGATTTCACAAGACTCAACATCATTAAGAGGAGCAATCGGAGTACTAAGGAAATCATTATTATTGGTATTGGAGAAATCACACAGTTTGGTACTATCTTGCGCCATGGCAACAAGTAATCCAACACACAAGCAAACAGAAAAAGGCAAGCGAAAGAGAGAGGAAGAAGAAGGCAAGCGGAAAAGAGAGGAGATTGGGAAAGAGAGGGCGAATAAAATGGCAAGGGTGAAGTGGGGGAGAGAAAAACGAGAGGCAAATGGATAATAATGTGAATGCGAGGGAGATGAGTTTGTGATGGGTACTTGGTATGTCTTGACTTGAGCGAAGACCTCCCCGGCAATGGTGCCAGAAATCCTTCTTGCTATGTCTCGAGCTTGGGTTGGTTTTCCTTGAACAGGAAAGGGTGATGCAACACAGTAGCGTAAGTATTTCCCTCAGTTTATGAGAACCAAGGTATCAATCCAGTAGGAGGCTCCTCAGAAGTCCCACGAACCTACACAAACAAACAAAGAACTTGCAACCAACGCGATAAAGGGGTTATCAATCCCTTCACGGCCACTTGCGAAAGTGAGATCTGATAGATATAATATGATAAGATAAATATATTTTTGGTATTTTATAATATAGATGCAAAAAGTAGAGATGCAAATAAAAGTAGATTGAAAGCTTATATGATAAAAGATAGACCCGGGGGCCATAGGTTTCACTAGAGGATTCTCTCAAGATAGCATAAGTATTACAGTGGGTGAACAAATTACTGTCGAGCAATTGATAGAAAAGCGAATAATTATGAGATTATCTAGGCATGATCATGTATATAGGCATCAAGTCCGTGACAAGTAGACCGACTCCTGCCTGCATATACTACTATTACTCCACACATCGACCGCTATCCAGCATGCATCTAGAGTATTAAGTTCATAAGAACAGAGTAACGCATTAAGAAAGATGACATGATGTAGAGGGATAAACTCAAGCAATATGATATAAACCCCATCTTTTTATCCTCGATGGCAACAATACAATACGTGCCTTGCAACCCTTTCTGTCACTGGGTAAGGATACCGCAAGATTGAACCCAAAGCTAAGAACTTCTCCCATGGCAAGAAAGATCAATCTAGTAGGCCAAACCAAACCAATAATTCGAAGAGACTTGCAAAGATAACTCAATCATACATAAAAGAAATTCAGAGAAGATTCAAATATTACTCATAGATAAACTTGATCATAAACCTACAATTCATCAGATCTCGACAAACACACTGCAAAAAGAGTTTAGATCAAATAGATCTCCACAAGAGAGGGGGAGAACATTGTATTGAGATCCAAAAAGAGAGAAGAAGCCATCTAGCTAATAACTATGGACCCGAAGGTCTGTGGCAAACTACTCACAACTCATCGGAAGGGCTATGGTGTTGATGTAGAAGCCCTCCATGGTCGATTCCCCCTCCGGCGGAGCACCGACGAAGGCTCCAAGATGGGATCTCACGGATACAGAAGGTTACAGTGGCGGAAATATTTCTTTGGTGGCTCCCTGATGTTTTCGGGGTACGTAGGTATATATAGGAGGAACAAGTACATCGGTGGCCGCTCGAGGGGCCCAGGAGACAAGAGGGCGCGCCCAGGAGGGGTGGGTGCGCCCTCCTATCTCCTGGCTGCCTCGTTTGCTTCATGACTTGCACTCCAAGTTCTCCGGATCACGTTCGTTCCAAAAATAACGCTCCCGAAGGTTTCATTCCGTTTGGACTCCGTTTGATATTCCTTTTCTTCGAAATACTGAAATAGGCAAAAAAAACAGCAATACGGGTTGGGCCTCCGGTTAGTAGGTTAGTCCCAAAAATGATATAAATGTGTAAAAGCCCATAAACATCCAAAACAGGTAACACAATAGCATGGAACAATCAAAAATTATAGATACGTTGGAGACGTATCAGGTAGGCATAGTGTGGTACCGCATTGAATAGAGCGAATGCGGTTCGTCCGAGCAGTGCATGATAACCACTGCGGGAGGGGACGATCTAGAAGATCAACTCTTCGCTTCAGAAATTATCCGGTGATCCAAAGACCACTTCCAGTGTGATTGAGCCTGTGCAACAAGCCTCTACACCTGGTATGACACCTTTGAAGGTGGTTTTGGTGGGCTTGATCCTTGAGGGGTCGATGCCCATTTTGCGCACTGTGTCTTGATACAGCAGGTTGAAGCTGCTACCACCGTCCAGAAGGACTCGTGTGAGGTGGAATCCATCAATGATGTGGTCGAGGACCAGTGCGGCTGAAATGCCATGACGAATACTGGTCGGATGGTCTCTGCGGTCGAAGGTGATCGGACAGGAGGACCATGGATTGAATTTTGGGGCGGCTGGCTCCATCGCGTAGACGTCCCTTAGTGCGCCCTTCCGTTCCCTTTTGGGGATATGGGTGGCGTATATCATATTCACCATTTTGACTTGGGGAGGAAATTTCTTCTGCCCCCTGTGTTCGGTGGCCGGGGCTCTTCGTCGTTATTACTGTGCAGCCCCTTTTCCTTATTTTAGGAATTTAACTAGCCGGCCTGTTTGAACACCCAACACTCTCTGTTGGTGTAGTTGGCTGGTTTATCGGGGGTGCCATGGATTTGACATGGATGATCGAGGATGCGGTCCAAACTGGATGGACCCGGATTGTTTCTTTTAAATGGATACTTCCGCTGACCGGACTTGGAGCCACTGAATCCGGCATTGACGGCCGTGTCTTCGGCGTTATCGCCATTATTTCGACGCTTGAATCTGTTGGGTCGGGGCTTGCCGTTGCTGTCTCTAGCGTCTGAAGCGCCAGGCTTTCCTGATGTGCTACTGCTACGGGCTAACTAGCTATCCTCGCTCGCACAAAAGCGATGTGTTGTAAGGGCTGCCATGGATTTCGGCTTCTCTTGGCCGAGGTGTCGGGATAGCCACTCGTCGCGGATGTTATGCTTAAAGGCCGCTAGGGCTTCGGCATCTGGACAGTCGACAATTTGGTTCTTTTTAGTTAAGAACCTAGTCTAGAATTTCCTGGCTGACTCTCCGGGCTGTTGGGTGATATGACTTAATTCATCAGCGTCCGGTGGTCTTAAAAAAGTGCCCTGAAAGTTGTCGAGAAATGCATCTTCTAGGTTCTCCCAACTGCCAATGGAGTTTTTTGGCGGACTGTTTAACCAGTGTCGAGCTGGTCCCTTGAGTTTTAGCGGGAGTTACTTGGTGGCATGAAGATCATCACCGTGGGCCATGTGAATATGGAGAAGGAAGTATTCAATCAAAACCACGGGGTCAGTTGTCCCATCATATGGTTCAATGTTCACGGGTTTAAACCCTTCTGGGAATTCATGTTCCATTACTTCGTCCGTGAAGCATAGAGGGTGTGTAGCGCCTCTATGCCGAGCCACTTTGTGACATAGTTCGGATGTAGCTGGTCTGTTGTATTCGGCTCGAGTGGATTTGTATGTAGTGTATCCGGCACGACGGTCATTGTCACGTGTTGAGGCACGCCCCCGTGATCCGTAGATCGATCTTAGCTGTCCTGCTTTGTCTTCCAATTCGTACCACAGGTCATGTTTGTATCCCCGAGCCTTTGTGTTTCTATTTGTTTGGCGAGAGGGTGCAGGCCGGTGTTCAGACTGATACACCGCTTTGTCTCGGCCATGCGGTGGTCGGTCAGCCGCATCATGCGCTGGTAGTATGGGCTCTAACACCTCATCCTTGAATTGAGGTAGTAACCTGTGTCTGGGGTAACTTTTAGTTGGGCGCTCGAGTCCATATTCCTCGGCTGCCAGGACTTTAGTCCATCTATCAGCTAGCAGATCTTAATCAGCTTGAAGCTACTGCTGCTTCTTCTTCAGGCTTTTTGCAGTGGTTGTAAGCCATCGCTTGAAGCGTTCCTGCTCAGCGGGATCCTCAGACACGGTAAATTCGTCGTAGCCGAGGCTCACCTCATCCCCGGAGGGGGGCATGTAGTTGTCCTCCTCTGAGTTTTCGTTCATGGCCTATTCATCAAGGCTGGCTTGCCCGTCCTCCCATCCGTCCTGTTTGAATCCTGGCTGGGCGGGGTCGTCTTCATTAGCTTTGGCATCATTCGGAGTGCTATTGTCCCCTGTGCCGGTATTGCTGTTTTTACCATGGCGTGGTTTAGAGCGGTGTCGTTGATGTCGGTGCTTCGGCTGCTTCTCGGGAGTTCCATTCTCACATGTATCCTTTTTGTCCTCGCCATTATCTTCTTTGGGGGTATCCACCATGTAAATGACATATGATGAGTTGCCTGTCCAGCGCCCTATGGGTGGTGGTTCCTCTTCTTCTCCTGCATCGTCGTCCATACCGTCGATGTCTTTGGAGTCGAAGTCAAGCATGTCGGTCAAGTTGTTGACAGTGGCTATCAAGTGGGTGGTGGGTGGGCAGCAAAGTTCTTCGTCGTCCGTTTCCCACTCAAGCCGGACATAGTTTGGCCAAGAATCTCCTGACAAGGAGAGAGATCTTAATGAATTTAGCACGTCGCCCAAGGGCGAGTGCTGAAAGATGTCCACGGAGGTAAACTCCCAGATCGGTGCCCAATCAATATCGACGGGCGCGGACACACGCGGTTCGGAACCCATATCTGGAGACGAGTTCAGGGGTCCGATGACACATTCCTCGATAGAGGCTGAATCCACGTTCGGCTCTAAGCCGTAGAGTATGCGGCCTCCATGGTGGGGTCCATCCCCCCATCCGCGGAAGGCACGATCTGTTCTGGATCTAGGGCCAGGACAGTCACAGGCGCTGTCTCCTGAGTATGGTCCAATGACAGATCTAGGTTGTGTTCATCGTGGCTACAGGGAGCGGTTGCCATGGGTTTGAATCCGTTGAAGATCAAGTCTCCGCGGATCTCGGCGATGTAATTGAAACTTCCAAACCTAACCTGATGGCGTAACTATCGATTTGCTCCAGATGGCCAAGCGAGTTGGCCTGCAGTGCGAAGCCGCCGAACACGAAGATCTACCCGGGGTGAAAAGTCTCGCCCTGGACTGCATCCTTGTAGATGATTGAGGGAGCCATCAAGCCTTATGATGACGACATAGTGGAACTCTCAATGAAAGCACCAATCTCGGTGTCAAAACCGGCGGATCTCGGGTAGGGGGTCCCGAACTGTGCATCTAAGGCTAATGGTAGCAGGAGGTGGGGGACATGAGGTTTACCCAGGTTCGGGCCCTCTCTATGGAGGTAATACCCTACTTCCTTCTTGATTGATCTTGATGATATGAGTATTACAAGAGTTGATCTACCATGAGATCGAGGAGGCTAACCCTAGAAGCTAGCCTATGATTATGATTGTTCTTGTCCTACGGACTAAACCCTCTGGTTTATATAGACATCGAAGGGTGCTAGGGTTACATAGAGTCGGTTACAGAGAAGGAAATCTACATATCCGAATCGCCAAGCTTGCCTTCCACGCAAAGGAGAGTCCCATCCGGACACGGGACGAAGTCTTCTATCTTGTATCTTCATAGTCCAACAGTCCGGCCAAATATATAGTCCGACTGTCCGAGGACCCCCTATTCCAGGACTCCCTCAGCTACTATAAACACTAGTAAGGTACACATCAATAACCTGTATATCAAATATACCCTTGTTCATTTTTCCATCCTTCTTATCCACTAAATATTCAGGGCATTTCCGCTTCCAGTGACCATTTCCTTTGCAGTATAAGCACTTAGTTTCAAGCTTTGGTCCAGCTTTGGGCTTCTTCACGGGAGTGACAACTTGCTTGCCATTCTACTTGAAGTTCCCTTTCTTTCCCTTTGCCCTTTTCTTGAAACTAGTGGTCTTGTCAATCATAACACATCATGCTCTTTCTTGATTCCTACCTTCGTCGATTTTAGCATCACGAAGAGGTCGGGAATCATTTTTGTCACCCCTTGCATACTATAGTTCAACATGAAGTTCTAGTAACTTGATGATGGTGACTAGAGAACTCTGTCAATCATTATTTTATCTGGAAAATTAGCTCCCACTTGATTCAAGCGATTGTAGTACCCAAACAATCTGAGCACATGCTCACTGCTTGAGCTATTCTCCTCCATATTTTAGCTATAGAACTTGTTGGAGACTTCATATCTCTCAATTCGGGTATTTGCTTGAAATATTAACTTCAACTCCTGGAACATCTCATATGGTCCATGATGTTCAAAACGTCTTTGAAGTCCCGATTCTAAGCCGTTAAGCATGGTGCACTAAACTATCAAGTAGTCATCATATTGAGCTAGCCAAACGTTCATAACGTCTGCATCTGCTCCTGCAATAGGTCTGTCACCTAGCGGCGCATCAAGGACATAATTCTGCTATGCAGCAATGAAGATAAACCTCAGATCATGGACCCAGTCCGCATCATTGCTACTATCATTTTTCAACTTAGTTTTCTCTAGGAACACATATAAAAACATAGGGAAGCTATAACGCGAGCTATAGATCTACAACATTATTTGCAAAATACTATCAGGACTAAGTTCATGATAAATTAAAGTTCAATTAATCATATTACTTCAGAACTCCCACTTAGATAGACATCCCTCTAATCATCTAAGTGATCACGTGATCCAAATCAACTAAACCATGTTCGATCATCATGTGAGATGGATTAGTTTTCAATGGTGAACATCACTATGTTGATCATATCTACTATATGATTCACGCTTGACCTTTCGGTCTTAGTGTTTCGAAGCCATATATGCATATGCTAGACTCGTCAAGTTTAACCCGAGTATTCTGCGTGTGCAAACTAGCTTGCACCCGTTGTATGTGAATGTAGAGCTTATCACACCCGATCATGTGGTGTCTCGGCACGACGAACTTTCGCAACGGTGCATACTTAGTGAGAACACTTGTACCTTGAAATTTAGTGGGAAATCATCTTATAATGCTACCATCAATCAAAGCAAAATAAGATGCATAAAAGATAAACATCACATGCAATCAATATAAGTGATATGATATGGCCATCATCATCTTGTGCCTTTTATCTCCATCTCCAAAGCACCGTTATGATCACCATCGTCACCAGCGCGATACCTTGATCTCCATCGTAGCATCGTTGTCGTCTCGCCAACTATTGTTTCTACGACTACCGCTACCTCTTAGTGATGAAGTAAAGAACAATTACAGGGTGATTGCATTGCCTATAATAAAGCGACAACCATATGGCTCCTGCCAGTTGCCGATAACTCTGTTACAAAACATGATCTCATACAATAAAATTTAGCATCATGTCTTGACCATATCACATCACAAGATGCCCTGCAAAAACAAGTTAGACATCCTCTACTTTGTTGTTGCAAGTATTACGTGGCTGCTATGGGCCGAGAAAGAACCGTTCTTACCTACGCATCAAAACCACAACGATTTTTCGTCAAGTATGTGTTGTTCTAACCTTCAACAAGGACCGGGCGTAGCCACACTCGATTCAACTAAAGTTGGAGAAATAGACACTCACCAGCCACCTATGTGCAAAGCATGTCGGTAGAACCAGTCTCGCGTAAGCGTATGTGTAATGTCGGTCTGAGCCGCTTCATCCAACAATACCGCCGAATCAAAGTATGACATGCTGGTAAGCAGTATGACTATTATCGCCCACAACTCTTTGTGTTCTACTCGTGCATATAACATCTATGCATAGACCTGGCTCAGATGCCACTATTGGGGAACGTAGTAATTTCAAAAAAAATCCTACGCACACGCAAGATCATGGTGATGCATAGCAATGAGAGGGCAGAGTGTAGTCCACGTACCCTTGTAGACCATAAGCGGAAGCGTTATGATAACGCGGTTGATGTAGTCGTACGTATTCACAATCCGACTGATCCTAGTACCAAAAGTACGGCACCTCCGCAATCTGCACACGTTCAGCTCGGTGACGTCCCTCGAACTCTTGATCCAGTTGAGGCCGAGGGAGAGTTACGTTAGCATGACCGCGTGGTGACGGTGATGATAAAGTTACCGGCACAGCGCTTCGCCTAAGCACTAAAATGATATGATCGAGGTGTGTAACTGTGGAGGGGGGCACCGCACACGACTAAGAGATTGTTTGTTGTGCCTTTGGGGTGTCCCCTGCCCACCTATATAAAGGAGGGAGGAGGAGGAGGCCGACCCTATAGGGGGCATGCCAAGTGTGGGGAGTCCTACTAGGACTCCCAAGTCCTAGTAGGATTCCACTTTTTCTTTTCCGGAGTAGGAGAGAAGGAAGAGGGAAAGAGAGAAGGAGTAGGAAAGGGCAAGGGGGGAGCTTTCCCCTAGTCCAATTGGGACTCATGGGGGGTGCCTCCTTCCCTTTGGCTTGCCTCCTCTTTTCCCGTATGGCCCAATAAGGCCCGATACTTCTCCCGACGAATTCCCGTAACTCTCCGGTACTCCGAAAAATACCCGAATCACTCGGAACCCTTCCGATGTCCGAATATAGCCTTCCAATATATCGATCCTTACCTATTGTCCATTTCGAGACTCCTCGTCGTGTCCCCGATCTCATCCGGGACTCCGAACAAACTTCTGTACATCAAATCACATAACTCATAATACAAATCGTCATCGAACGTTAAGCGTGCAGACCCTACGGGTTCGTGAACTATGTAGACATGACCGAGACACGTCTCCGGTCAATAACCAATAGCGGAACCTGGATGCTCATATTGGCTCCCACATATTCTACGAAGATCTTTATCGGTTAAACCGCATAACAACATATGTTGTTTCCTTTGTCATCGGTATGTTACTTGCCCGAGATTCGATCGTCGGCATCTCAATACCTAGTTCAATCTCATTATCGGCAAGTCTCTTTACTCGTTCTGTAATGCATCATCCCGTAACTAACTTATTAGTCAGATTGCTTGCAAGGCTTATAGTGATGTGCATTACTGAGAGGGCCGAGAGATACCTCTCCGACAATCGGAATGACAAATTCTAATCTCGATCTATGCCAACTGAACAAGTACCTCCGGAGACACCTGTAGAGCACCTTTATAATCACCCAGTTACATTGTGATGTTTGGTAGCACACAAAGTGTTCCTCCGGTATTCAGGAGTTGCATAATCTCATAGTCATAGGAACATGTATAAGTCATGAAGAAATCAATAGCAATATACTTAACAATCAAATGCTAAGCTAATGGAATGGGTCAAGTCAATCACATCATTCTCTAAGGATGTGACCCCGTTAATCAAATGACAACTCATGTCCATGGCTAGGAAACTTGACCATCTTTGATTCAACGAGCTAGTCAAGTAGAGGCATACTAGTGACACTCTGTTTGTCTATGTATTCACACATGCTTAAGTTTCCGGTTAATACAATTCTAGCATTAATAATAAACATTTGTCATGATATAAGGGAATATAAATAACAACTTCATTATTGCCTCTAGGGCATATTTCCTTCAGATAGATCTTGCGTGAGCGCAGATTTTTTTTTTTGAAATTGCATGCTATGTTTCCTAAGAAGAATAACATTTAGTTTCTTATCAACTCTTTGTCCTAGAACTTCACCAACATCATAATCACTAGCATCACACATAATTTCAAAAGGCAAGTTCCAATCAGGTGGTTGAACAATAGGTGCAGAAATTAAGGCTTTCTTGAGTGTTTTGAAGGCTTCTAAACAACCATCATCAAGAGCAAAAGGATTATCCTTTTGCAAAAGACTTGTAAGAGGCCCAGAAATTTTAGAAAAGTCTTTTATAAATCTCCTATGGAAAGCAGTAGGACCAAGAAAACTACGAATACCATTGATGTCTTTAGGATACTACATTTTCTCAATTGCATCAACCTTAGCTTTGTCAACCTCAATACCTCTTTTAGAAATCTTATGGCCCAAAACAATACCTTCATTAACCATAAACCGATTCAAGACAAGATTCGTTTGCTCGCATCTCTGCAAAACTCGATCAAGATTGCTTAAACAATCATCAAAAGACTTCCCATAAACCGAAAAGTCATCCATGAAAACCTCAACAATCTTTTCACAAAAATCATAGAGTATAGCAGTCATACATCTTTGAAAGGTAGTAGGTGCATTGCATAAACCAAAAGGCGTACGTCTATAAGGATAAGTTCCAAAAGGACAAGTAAAAGTGGTCTTTTCTTGATCAGGTTAAGAAACAGGTATTTGTGAAAAACCAAAATATCCATCAAGGAAGCAAAAATGTGTGTGCTTAGATAATATTTCTAGCATTTGATCAATAAAAGGTAGAGGGTAATGATCTTTTCTAGTTGCTTTGTTTAACTTTCTAAAATCAATTACCATTCTATAGCATGTAACAATTCTTTGTGGAATAAGTTCATTCTTGTCATTAGGAACAACAGTAATACCTCCTTTCTTAGGGACACAATGGACATGACTTACCCATCTACTATCAGCTATAAGATAGATTATACCTGATTCCAGAAGTTTTAATATTTCCGTCCTTACCACTTCTTTCTTCTTCGGATTCAACCGACATTGGTAATCAACAACGGGTTTAGCATCAGGTTCCATATTAATCTTGTGCTGAAATAGATTGGGACTGATGCCCTTAAGATCATCAAGAGTATATCCGATAGTAGCTCGGTGCTTCCTCAGAACATTCAATAATCTTTCTTCTTCATGTTCTGAAAGGTTAGCACTAATAATAACAGGATATATCTTCTTCTCATCAAGATAAGCATATTTCAAAGTGTGTGGCAATTGTTTCAATTCAAACACATGATCACCTTTAGGAGGAGGAGGTCCTCCTAGAGTTTCAATAGGCAAATTGTGTTTAAGCAGAGGTTGTTGTTCGAACAAGATTCTATCTATTTCATTTCTTTCGTGCATATGCAAATCATTTTCATGGTCTAGCAGATATTGTTCTAAAGGATCAGTAGGAGGCGCATCAATAGAAGCAAGATCAATTATTTCATCCTTACTAGGTAATTCTTTCTTATGATGCTTTCTACTAAACATGTAAAAATTAAACTCATGAGACTCATCACCAAAACTAACACCGACAGTTTGTTTCTCACAATCTATTTTAGCATTAACGATGTTCAAGAAAGGTCTACCAAAGATAATGGGACAAAAGTTATCCTGTGGGGAACCAAGAACAAGAAAATCAGTAGGGTATTTTACTTTCCCACACAAGACTTCAACATCTCTAACAATCCCAAGTGGTGTGATGGTGTCTCTATTAGCTAGTTTAATAGTAACATCTATGCCTTCTATCTCTGCATGTGCTATGTCATTCATAAATTCTTAATATAAAGTAAAAGGAACAGCACTCATGCTAGCACCTGTGTCACATAAACCATGATAACAGTGATCTCATATTTTAACTGAGACAGCGGGCATGCCAACAACAGGTCTACTTCACCAATGAAGTAAGTAACATACCCATCAACATTATCGACCAAGAGATCTTTAACCATCAACACTATGTTCTACCTTGATTTGTTCAGCCGGTTTAGGTGTCCTGATATAACTTTTATTGACCAGAGTGGAAAACTTAGCATGTTCCTTCATCCTAATGGGGAAAGGTGGTTTATCGATATAAGTAGTAGGAACATCTGGATCAACACTGTAAATAATAGTTTCTTCTTTAGCAACTAATGGTCCTTTAATTTCTTCTTTAATAGGTGGTTGATATTTAAACCAACTAGCGGGGTTACCCGCACATTTGCGCGGCTAGATTTTCATTTGTAAGTATAACAATAGAAATGTATTGGAAACTCATTTCTTTTAAGTAATAATCTATATTTCAATCATGCTATGTATGCATTGGAGAAGCCTGGATTTGTTACCTTAGTTAGTACATATATTATGGTTATAAAAATATTTTCCATAAGTTTTGGAGCACTTCTAATAGAAGCACATTGAAGTGTGAATATTATTTCTCATCCGTATTTGTAATTCTCTTTGTAGTTTGATAGTGTGCTTTCTTTCGTTATATGTCGTAAGTTATTAAATATGCATTTTTCCAGCTGACCTGCATGCAAATTGCCATCATGTTGTCTGGGCACTTATTTGGTCAAGTGTGGCCCGCATAAGGAAGTTTTGCATTACACTTGAGTGAAATTTCCTCGCCTTCTCTAGTGTCAAGCTTTCAGAACATGGTTTTTGCATATTTACTCGCTTATATGTTTATGCTATAGCTTCCCTACCAAATTGTATTGTTTAAACGTTTTGTATGTTGTACTCGTGAGATAGAATTAGTATGCCAGAAAGAACATGTAATATGTTATATTTCTTCTTTGGATCGTTCTTTGTGCGATTCCCTTGACCTCTCAATTGCTAAGTCTTGACCTGTTCTTTTCCATTATTTCTCCGTTACGATGTTATGATAGGCATCATTAAAAAAATGATGGGCTTTAATCGTCTTGCTTGTTATGCGTGACATCGACGACTCATACATAAATCTTGTGTTCTTCTCCTACCGTTTTCTAGTATTTTCCACCTTAACTAACACATTTATGGTGTATCCAACTGGTGCAATCCCTTGCTTCTAGGTGCTTCGATCATGACTCATCTTACTTTAGTTACCCATTTCGCTTAACCACCGACGTAAGGCAATACGATTATTATTCAATGTTCGAAAACCATCCTCTCTTTCACTTGGACCCGTCACAGATTTTATACTGGTCATCTCTATATTGTTTTAGATGAACTCATATAATTTTCGGCAATACCAAGATATGTTATTACCTACATGAATTTACTTCTTTTTTTACCTTTTTGCGAAAAATATTTTCTCAAACTAACTCTTTTATTTGCAAGCCTTATATTTCTTTCGAATCACTCTGAATCACAAATGTGTTTTTGAATGTTATTAAATATTTTGAATCACCGTGACAATTTTCGCATTCGTTTACTATTTGTTACCGGTTTCGTGTGGTTATCGTTTTTATTTTTTCTGGTTGTTGAACTAAAACATAGGTATATTTAATATGTGTCACATTTCGTTCTCTCCCCCTGTCATAACTTGTTCTATGTGGTGGTAGCCGTCCTGTTTTGTATGCCATATTACGTAGCGCAAGTCAAACAACTTAAATACATCTCGACATCATTTCTTAGTTTCAACATGTACTATGCTAGCTACATCCCCAATTTGCTTCTTTTGTATGATAGATTCCTCCCACGTGTAGGACATTATATTGTATATTTATATTCCTCTTGCATACTTGATACCACGTGCATTTTACATTTCGATTCTTTCAAGCATTCCATTTTAATTTATTGTTGGTTCTGATAGTCTAGTCATGAGACACGTCTATGTAAACCATATATCTTTGACCTAGTCAAGATGGTAATTTAATACAATAGATATACCAATTAGATATTTAAGATAAGTTTTTTTTCACTTTTAATCTAAAAACATGTTCTTGCCTCTTTCATCTGATACAGATTAATTTTACATGGTTTATGCTTACCTAATTGCTAAGAGACAAAGCAGCCAAATAAAATATTACTTGCACTTTGGGATTGCCATACAAACCGGATTGCACCTCACTACCGCTAATGCATATCAAACGTCCACCAACTGGACTACTCTCCTTTTTCCCTTCTTAATTGTTTTTAGCTCTGGCCGGACTCCTTTTTTTTCCTAATCGTGTTTGGCTCTGGGCTAGCATATATCTGTTTGTACGTGACATATTCAACTATTTGTACCTAACAATATTATTTGTATGTAACGCTTTAATCTTTAAATCTCCGCCCTTAATTTCTCAAATTAATGATCACTATATCCGGGTTGGCTCCTTTGTATGACAGGGTTCAGTTTATTTAGGTGGTCAATGCTCAGTTTTTTATGTTTGATTACCGTCCGCTGATCGGCTGGCCTGCTGCGGACATTTTATGTTTGATTATCGTCCGCTCATCGGCTGGCCTGCTACGAAGTCCGCCTTAAGCAATGCATGTGTCTGTGTCGTTTAGTGCATGAAAATCAATCGTAGTGTCTTTGCACGTAGAAACGTGATGGGTTAGAGCTCTGTATTTCCTATTCTGTGCACATGATTCAGTCTACCTTTTTGGTATTGCACGTAATATTTTAGTTTCCTAATTTCAATCGTATCTGTTCATGATTCTAGTCCTCTTCGCTTTGTAAAAGCATATACACGTGACAGTTCAATACGATGGTGCATATACATGTCAAATATGTGTTACGTAGACGTGACAGTTCAATATGATGGTGCATATACATGTCAAATATGTGTTACGTAAAAACTCTCAAATCTCAGCTATTACTATTCTAATCAAAGGGCCGAAATAATATTAGCACATGTGGACGAACGTGATGGCTCGTTTGACTTCTGTATTATATATATAATAGATAGATTCTCCTTAGAGAGATCAACATGAGTAGCAAAAGATTCACAAAAGGAAGCTACTATCTCAGAGTCAAGTCCATATTTAGTGCTAAATTTTTGAAAAGCATCGGTATTCATAAATAATTTAACATAATCAAACTCAAGCTTAATACCTCATTCTTTACCTTCGTTGAGTACCCAATCTTCATAGTTGCGTTTAATTCTTTCCAAAAGATCCCACCAGAATTCAATAGTCTTCTTCATAAAGGAACCAGTACAAGAAGTATCGAGCATGGATTGATCATTATGAGAAAGTCGAGCATAGAAGTTCTGAATAATAATTTTTGTTGAGAGCTCATGATTGGGGCATGAATATAACATTGACTTAATCCTCCCCTAAGATAGAGCGATACTTTCTCCTTCACAAGGCCAAAAATTATATATATAATTTCGATCATGATAAACTAGATGCATAGGATATTTTTTTGGTGAAATTCCAATTTCAATCTATTCCAATTCCAAGATCCAATATCATTGCATAGCCTAGCCAATACACTACTAGGAAAAGGGCTATAGATAATATGGACATCAATGGCGCACCACACATGTGATGCGCCACTGCTACATGTGTTGGTACGCCATTAGTGTCCATCACACTAATGACGCACCACACCCACGATGCGCCACTACTAACAAATTCTTTTTTTCCAAAACAAGTAATGGCGCACCAGGGCATAGTGCGCCATTACTAGCTAAACTAGTAATAGCGCACCACACACCGAGTGCGCCACTACTGAGAATTTTTTCTTTCTTTTTTTTCAAAACTAGTAATGGCGCACCAGAGTATAGTGCGCCATTACTAGTTCAAACTAGTAATGGCACACCACATCCACGGTGCGCCACTACTGACATTTTTTTATTTTTTTTGCAAAACTAGTAATGGCGCACCACGTAACCGGTGCGCCATTAGTTACCAGGGTTACTAATGGCGCATTTATAGGTGGTGCGCCATTAGTAACCTAATACCAGCTAGATATTTTGGACAGCCACCTACCACACTCACTTTCCCCACTTCATTCTCTCCACCTCCTCCTCCTCACCTCATTTGCACCATAGATTCACCCAAATTAAGTGGTTAAATTACCTTTTTTTGATAGGTAAGTAAGGGGAAAGCTTTCTTTATGTTGTAGATCTACTTTTTTCTCCCTCCAACAACGTGCACATGCACTTCTTATGGCCTAGCTATATCTACGTATGTTTGTGGTGTTGCATATGTTTGTGGTGTTGCATATATGTTTGTGTTTGTAGGTACCGGTATTTGAAATGCGATAGTTGCCAATATTTTGCCGGAATGTTGATTCATTTCCGTTTCGGCGAGAATTTGGCACTATGCATTCTTTTTGGTCCTATTTTTAGGCAAAGTCATGCCAAATTTTTTCTTGGTTCTAAAATATCGTTTTGCTCTACCCCGCAGGCGATCATGGTCTGCATGATGACCGAAGGCATCGTGAATAGGTTTTTGAGCTCTGTGAAGGCCGAGATGCTTCAAAAGAACGAGATGGAGATAAGATGTCCATGTCGAAGATGCAAGCTGAGGAGCCTTATGGACCCGGATTCCGTACAGGTGCGGGACCACCTGCTCTTACGTGGATTCATGGATGGCTATCGGTGGCAAGGTGATGAAGATGATTATGAAGTCGTCCATGGGGGCTGGGCAAGAAATGAGGAAGGGCAGCAAGACAACCGCGGCGAGGGCGGGCGAGAAGACGAAGAATCTCCAGGACATGATCACGAAGTAGATGTAGTACACAGTCATCATGTAGAAGATGCCAGACATGATGATGAGGAAGATGCAGGAGCAAACGAAGGGCATGATCGTGAAGATGAAGATGCTGGAGCAGACGATGATGGACCATCGATGGGCTGGCTGCAGGACCCTCATATTCAAGAGATGCTTCTAAAGCAGATGGATAACGCAAGAGCTGCCGCCCGAGAGAAAGCCAAGCTGGATCAACTAGAGATAGATGCGGTTACTCCATTGTATGAAGGACGCAGGCCCGAGGATACCCGCCTAAAAGTAACGCTCATGGCTCTGGGGATGAAGGTAAAACACAAAATGACCGACACATGCTTCGACGAGAACATGCCATTCTGGCACGAACGTCTTCCCAAGGGGAACAAGTGACCGACCAGTTTCGAGGAGGCGAAGAAAATCGTGTGTCCTCTGGATTTACCGGACGTGAAATACCATGTGTGCATGAACAATTGCATCATTTATTGGGACGAGCACGCGGAGTCTACCATATGTCCGGTGTGTAGCATCAGTCTATACAAGAACAGGAAGAAAGCTCCTCGAAAAGTGGTGTGGTACTTTTCGACCACTCCTCGTTTGCAGCAGTATTTCGCGGACCCTAAGGTAACAAAGCTCCTGCGTTGGCACGCGGATAGGGAGGAGAAGAAGCGAGAAGATGACGGAAATGATCCGGAGATAAATAAAAAAGACAAGATGCTGAGTCACCCTAAGGATGCGAGCCAGTGGCAAGCGTTGAACTTCGAATACCCAGAATTTGGGGATGATCCAAGGAACATCGTGCTGGGCGCGAGCACCGATGGAGTCAATCCGTTTGGCAGCCAGAGAAGCACACATAGCACCTGGCCTGTGTTTGTGTGGATGTACAACCTTCCCCCCTGGTTGTGCATAAAGAGGAAGTACATTCACATGAGTATGCTAATTGAAGGGCCGAAACAACCAGGGAACGACATCAATCTGTATCTGGGGCTGCTGAAAGAGGAGCTAGACACATTGTGGAAAACGCCAGCCAATACGTGGGACGCCACAGAGAAAGAATATTTCCCTATGAGAGCCGCACTGCTCATGACGGTGCATGACTATCTCGGTTACGGATATGTCACGGGGTAGGTGGTCCACGGATTTTCTGGATGCGTCAGGTGCATGGATGACACAACATATTGTAAGCTAGATAGAGATCTCGGGTCTTTGAAAACCGTGTGCATGGGACATCGAAGGTGGCTTCGCGACGATGACTCATGGAGAAAACGCAAGGATCTGTTCAATGGTCAAATCGAACCCCATAGACGCCCGCGTACGAGGAGCGGTGAGGAAATAGACAAGCTATTAAAAAATTGGAAAGAGTGCCCACTGCCGGGAAAGGCGCCAGATCCGGGAAAGAAGCGAAAGGCGCCAGACCCGCTGCTGAAGGTATGGAAAACAAGGTCTGTTTTCTGGGACTTGCCGTATGCTACGTCTTGAGCTTGCGTTGGTTTTCCTTGAAGAGGAAAGGGTGATGCAACACAGTAGCGTAAGTATTTCCCTCTGTTTTTGAGAACCAAGGTATCAATCCAGTAGGAGGCTCCTCACAAGTCCCACGAACCTACACAAACAAACAAAGAACTCGCAACCAACGCGATAAAGGGGTTGTCAATCCCTTCACGGCCACTTGCGAAAGTGAGATCTGATAGAGATAATATGATAAGATAAATATATTTTTCGTATTTTGTGATATAGATGCAGAAAGTAAAGATGAAAATAAAAGTAGATTGAAAGCTTATATGATAAAGGATAGACCCGGGGGCCATAGGTTTCACTAGAGGCTTCTCTCAAGATAGCATAAGTATTACGGTGGGTGAACAAATTACTGTCGAGCAATTGATAGAAAAGTGAATAATTATGATATTATCTAGGCATGATCATGTATATAGGCATCACGTCCATGACAAGTAGACCAACTCCTGCCTGCATCTACTACTATTACTCCACACATCGACCGCTATCCAGCATGCATCTAGAGTATTAAGTTCATAAGAACAGAGTAACGCATTAAGAAAGATGACATGATGTAGAGGGATAAACTCAAGCAATATAATATAAATCCCATCTTTTTATCCTCGATGGCAACAATACAATACGTGTCTTGCAACCCTTTCTGTCACTGGGTAAGAACACCGCAAGATTGAACCCAACGCTAAGCACTTCTCCCATGGCAAGAAAGATCAATCTAGTAGGCCAAACCAAACAGATAATTCGAAGAGACTTGCAAATATAACTCAATCATACATAAAAGAATTCAGAGAAAATCCAAATATTACTCATAGATAAACTTGATCATAAACCCACAATTCATCGGATCTCGACAAACACACCGCAAAAAGAGATTACATCGAATAGATCTCCACAAGAGAGGGGGAGAACATTGTATTGAGATCCAAAAAGAGAGAAGAAGCCATCTAGCTAATAACTATGGACCCGAAGGTCTGTGGTAAACTACTCACAACTCATTGGAGGGGCTATGGCGTTGATGTAGAAGTCCTCCGTGGTGGATTCCCCCTCTGGCAGAGCGCCGGTGACGGCTCCAAGATGGGATCTCGCGGATACAGAAGGTTACGGTGGCGGAAATATATCTTCGGTGGCTCCCTGGATATTTTCGGGGTATGTAGGCTTATATAGGAGGAAGAAGTACGTCGGTGGCCGCCCGAGGGGCCCACGAGATAGGGGGGCGCGCCCTGTAGGGGTGGGCGCGCCCCCCACCCTCGTGGCTGCCTTGGCTGCTTCTTGACTTGCACTCCGAGTCCTCTGGATCTTGTTCATTCCAAAAATCACGCTTCCGAAGGTTTCATTCCATTTGGACTTCATTTGATGTTTCTTTTCTTTGAAATACAGAAATAGGCAAAAAAAACAGCAATACAGCCTAGGCCTCCGGTTTGTAGGTTAGTCCCAAAAATGATATAAATGTGTAAAATAAAGCCAATAGACATCCAAAACAGGTAATATAATAGCATGGAACAATAAAAAATTATAGATACGTCGGAGACATATCAAGCATCCCCAAGCTTAATTCCTACTCGTCCTCGAGTAGGTAAATGATAAAAACAGAATTTTTGATGTGGAATGCTACCTAGCATAATTCTCAATGTAATTTTATTTGTTGTGGCATGAATGTTCAGATCCAAATGATTCAAGATAAAAGCTTATAAAACATAAAAATAATAATACTTCAAAGCATACTAACAAATAACCATGTCCTATCAAAATAGCATAGCCAAAGAAACCTTATCCCTACAAAATCATATAGTTAGGCCATGCTTCATTTTCATTACACAAAATACTCCCATCATGTACAACCCCGATTACGAGCCGAGCAATTGGTTCATACTTTTTAACACGCTTCAGCTTTTTTGAACTCTTACGCCATACATGAGCGCAAGCCATGGACATATCACTATGGTGGTCTATGGTGGTGGTTGTAAGGACAAAAAGGGAGAAGATAATCTCACATCAACTAGGCGTATCAACGGGCTATGGAGATGCCCATTAATAGATATCAATGTGAGTGAGTAGGGATTGCCATGCAACGGATGCACTAGAGCTATAAATGTATGAAATCTCAACAAAAGAAACTAAGTGGGTGTGCATCCAACTTGCTTGCTCACGAAGACCTAGGGCGTTTTGAGGAAGCCCATCATTGCAATATACAAGCCAAGTTCTATAATGAAAAATTTCCACTAGTATATGAAAGTGACAACATAGGAGACTCTTTATCATGAAGATCATGGTGCTATTTTGAAGCACAAGTGTTGAAAAGAGATAGTAGCAATTGTCCCTTCACTCTTTTTCTCTCATTTTTTTCTCTTTTTCTCTTTTTTTTCTTTTTCTTCTTTTTTTTTCTTTTTTTCTTTCTTTTTTTTCTTTTTGGTGGGCTTCTTTGGGCTCTTTTATTTTTATGAAGTCCGAAGTCTCATCCCGACTTGTGGGGGAATCATAGTCTTCATCATCCTTTCCTCATCGGAACAGTGCTCTAATAATGAAGATCATCATACTTTTATTGATTTACACCTCAAGAATTACAACTCAAAGCTAGAACAAGATATGACTCTATATGAATGCCTCCGGCGGTGTATCAGCATATGCAATGAATCAAGAGTGACGTGTATGAAAATTATGAAGGTAGCTTTGCCACAAATACGATGTCAACTACATGATCATGCAAAGAGCAATATGACAATGATGGAACGTGTCATAATAAACGGAACGGTGAAAAGTTGCATGGTAATATATCTCGGAATGGCTATGGAAATGCCATAATAGGTAGGTATGGTGGCTGTTTTGAGGAAGGTAAATAATGGGTTCATGATACCGGCGAAAATTGCGCGGTAAAATAGAGGCTAGCATAGTGGAAGGATGAGTCTGCGTATATCCATGGACTCACATTAGTCATAAAGAACTCATATACTTATTGCAAAAGTCTACTTAGCCCTCGAAGCAAAGTACTACTACGCATGCCCCTAGAGGGATAGATTGGTAGGAAAAGACCATCGCTCGTCCCCGACTGCCACTCATAAGGAAGAGAATCAAAAGAGCACATCATGCAACAAATTTGTCACACAACTTTTACCATACGTGCATGCTACGGGACTTCCCAACTTCAACACAAGTATTTCTCAATTTCATAATTATCCACTAGCATGACTCTAGCATTACTACCTTTGTATCTCAAAACAATTATCAAGCATCAAATTGATCCTAGTGTTTAATGCACTTTCTATGATAGTTTTTATTATACCCAACTTGGATGCTCATCATTCTAGGACCAAATTCATAACTAAAGCAAATACCATGCTGTTCTAAGAGACTCTCAAAATAATATAAGTGAAGCATGAGAGATCAACAATTTCTTCAAAATTAATCCACTGCCGTGCTCTAAAAGATATAAGTGAAGTACTAGAGCAAAAACTATCTAGCTCAAAAGATATAAGTGAAGCACATAACATATTCTAATAAAATTTCAATCAAGTAGGCTTCTCCCAAAAGGTGTGTACAGCAAGGATGATTGTGGTAAACTAACAAGCAAATACTAATATAATGCACGACGCTCCAAGCAAAACACATATCATGTGGCGAATAAAAATATAGCTCCAAGTAAAGTTACCAATGAACGAAGACGAAAGAGGGGATGCCTTCCCGGGGCATCCCCAAGCTTAGGCTTTTGGCTATTATTGAATATCTTGGGGTGCCTTGGGCATCCCCAAGCTTAGGCTTTTGCCACCCTTTATTCCATAGTCCATGAAATCTTTACCCAAAACTTGAAAACTTCACAACACAAAACTCAACAGGAAATCTCATAAGCTCCGTTAGTGAAAGAAAACAAAACCACCACATAAGGTACTGTAATGTACTCATTCTTTATTTATATTGGTGTTAAACCTACTGTATTCCAAGTTCTCTATGGTTCATACCTTTACATACTAGCCATAGATGCATGAAAATAAGCAAACAACACACAAAAGGCAGAATCTGTCAAAATCAGAACATTCTGTAGCAATATGTAACTAACGCAAATTTCTGGAACCTAAAAAATCCTAAGAAAATAGGACGTCCTCTAGAATTTTCCTATTGAACAGCAGCAAAAAGAATCAATGCAAAAGCTCGTTTCTGTGATTTATTGAATTTTTTCTCGTGAGCACAAAGTTTCTATTTTTCAGCAGAATCAAATCAACTCATATCATAGGTTAGCCTATAGGTTCTACTTGGCACAAACACTAAATAAAACATGAAAACACATCTAAACAGAAAGTAGAAACAAAATTTATTACTAAATAGGAAAAAAAACAAGAAACACAAAGAAAATTGGGTTGCCTCCCAACCAGCGCTATCGTTTAACGCCCCTAGCTAGGCACAAAAGTGAAGATAGATCTAAGTAGTGCCATCTTTGGCACTTGATTCATCAATAGAGCACTTATAATCTTTAGGGGTTTCTCCCTTTTTAGTAATGATAAAACCTTTAGGAAAAAATTCAAGAAATTTGTTTGCAGCGGAAGGTTCCTTAACGATAGAGAGACAGTTGGGATGATCACTTATGGAACTGAGATCCGCGTCTCCCTTATTAGAGGATTCACCCTTATTTTTAGGAACATAAATAAACTTGGCGGTTTTAGTAGAGGGTTTTGGAGTGTTTTTCATGGATGAAAATGCGGAACCTAAGTTAGTAATGATATCCTCAAGTTTACCAATTCTTGTAGAATCTATATCTATTTTTTCATTAAGTATAGGTTCTTTCTCTTTAAGATTTTTCAAAGTAACTCCAACCCTAGATCCGTATTGGGTAATTTGATTATGGATCTTTTATCCAAATTTTCAATTAACTCAACAGTGGCAACTTTATTTTCAATGATCTCAAGCCGTTGCATAACATGTTCCAAAGTTAAAACAGTTCCATTAACCAAAAGAGGTGGTGGGCCAAACAAATCTAACATAGCATTATAAGCTTCAAACGTGTGGCTATTCAAGAAATCCCCTCCGGCAACGGTATCAAGAACGCATCTATTCCAAGCAGTAATGCCTACATAAAAATTGCAAAGAAGAACAGAAGTAGAAAGCTTCCTAGTGGATTTATTTTGAGCATTGCAAATTCTATGCCAAGCATCTTTTAAATTTTCTCCCTCCCTTTGCTTAAGATTGAGAATTTCATGTTCGGGAGTAATAACAAGGATAGGAGGACTAGCCATAACGACAATATAAACGATCGAACACACGAGCAAACGGAAAAAGGCAAGCGGAAAAGAGAGGATATTGGGAAAGAGAAGGCGAATAAAATGGCAAGGGTGAAGTGAGGGAGAGGAAAACGAGAGGCAAATGGCAAATAATCTAAATGTGAGGGAGATGAGATTGTGATGGGTACTTGGTATGTCTTGACTTGAGTGAAGACCTCCGCGGCAACGCCGCCAGAAATCCTTCTTGCTATGCCTTGAGCTTGCGTTGGTTTTCCTTGAAGAGGAAAGGGTGATGCGGCACAATAGCGTAAGTATTTCCCTCAGTTTTTGAGAACCAAGGTATCAATCCAGTAGGAGGCTCCTCACAAGTCCCATGAACCTACACAAACAAACAAAGAACTCGCAACCAACGCGATAAAGGGGTTGTCAATCCCTTCACGGCCACTTGTGAAAGTGAGATCTGATAGAGATAATATGATAAGATAAATATATTTTTGGTATTTTGTGATATAGATGCAGAAAATAAAGATGCAAATAAAAGTAGATTGAAAGCTTATATGATAAAGGATAGACCCGGGGGCCATAGGTTTCACTAGAGGCTTCTCTCAAGATAGCATAAGTATTACGGTGGGTGAACAAATTACTGTCGAACAATTGATAGAAAAGCGAATAATTATGAGATTATCTAGGCATGATCATGTATATAGGCATCACGTCCACGACAAGTAGACCGACTCCTGCCTGCATCTACTACTATTACTCCACACATCGAACGCTATCTAGCATGCATCTAGAGTATTAAGTTCATAAGAACAGAGTAACGCATTAAGAAAGATGACATGATGTAGAGGGATAAGCTCAAGCAATATGATATAAACCCCATCTTTTTATCCTTGAAGGCAACAATACAATACGTGTCTTGCAACCCTTTCTGTCACTGGGTAAGAACACCGCAAGATTGAACCCAAAGCTAAGCACTTCTCCCATGGCAAGAAAGATCAATCTAGTAGGACAAACCAAACAGATAATTTGAAGAGACTTGCAAATATAACTCAATCATACATAAAATAATTCAGAGAAAATCCAAATATTACTCATAGATAAACTTGATCATAAACCCACAATTCATCGGATCTCGACAAACACACCGCAAAAAGAGATTACATCAAATAGATCTCCACAAGAGAGGTTGAGAACATTGTATTGAGATCCAAAAAGAGAGAAGAAGCCATCTAGCTAATAACTATGGACCCGAAGGTCTATGGTAAACTACTCACAACCCATTGGAGGGGCTATGGCGTTGATGTAGAAGTCCTCCGTGGTGGATTCCCCCTCCGGCAGAGCGCCGGTGACGGCTCCAAGATGGGATCTCGCGGATACAGAAGGTTACGGTGGCAGAAATATTTCTTCGGTGGCTCCCTGGATGTTTTTGGGGTATGTAGGCTTATATAGGAGGAAGAAGTACGCCGGTGGCCGCCCGAGGGTCCCACGAGACAGGGGGCACGCCTTGTAGGGGTGGGCGTGCCCCCACCCTTGTGGCTGCCTCATCTGCTTCTTGACTTGCACTCCAAGTCCTCCGGATCACGTTCTTTCTAAAAAATCATGCTCCCGAAGGTTTCATTCCGTTTGGACTCCGTCTGATATTCCTTTTCTTCGAAATACTGAAATAGGCAAAAAAACAGCAATACGGGATGGGCCTCCAGTTAGTAGGTTAGTCCCAAAAATGATATAAATGTGTAAAATAAAGACATAGACATCCAAAACAGGTAATATAATAGCATGGAACAATAAAAAATTATAGATATGTTGGAGACGTATCACCGTACTGGAAGATCCTCCGTGTGGCTCACAGCCTTGATGTCATGCATATCACGAAGAACTTGTGTGAGAGTCTGCTTGGTACCCTGCTCAACATGCCAGAGAGGACCAAAGATGGGTCGAAAGCAAGGGCAGACTTGAAATCAATGGGCATCAGGGAGGAGCTTCTCGCTAATAATGATGATGATGAGGCGAAGAAGGACAAGGAAAGTCGCCGCAAAGGCAAAAAGGCCAAGAAGACTAGAAATGACTTCCCTCCCGCGTGCTTCATTCTAAGTCAGGAGGAGATCGAGCAGTTTTTCACCTGCCTCATAGGTGTAAAACTTCCTTATGGTTACGCGGGGAAGATAAGCAGATACCTAGACTCAGCGAAGCAGAAGTTCAGGGGATGAAGTCTCACGACTGTCATGTGCTGATGACGCAGATACTTCTAGTTGCAATCCGTGGGATCATGGACGCGCACGTCCGTGAAACGCTATTTGTCCTATGCAACTTTTTCGACGTCATCTCTCGGAAGTCGGTTGGCGTGAGGCAACTCAGAAGGCTACATGAAGAGATCGTGGTGATACTATGCGAGCTTGAGATGTACTTCCCACCCGCATTCGTCGATGTTATGGTGCATCTGCTGGTCCATATCATGGAGGATATCATCCTACTCGGGCTGATGTTCCTGCACAGCATGATGCCATTCGAAAGGATGAATGGTGTTATCAAAGGATACGTTCGCAACATGTCACGTCCAGAGGGAAGCATAGCCAGGGGCTTTCTAACCGAAGAGTGCATCTCCTACTGCACGAATTATCTAGGCATCGATTACCCCATTGGTCTACCCATTAACAGGCACCTCGGCAGGCTCGCTAGATGGCGTCACCGCGATGGTCGCCGCAAAATGCATGTCGACTTCGAGGGTCGACTCGCCGACTTTGAAAGAGCAAACCTAGTCGCGCTACAACACACAGACGTGGTCGATCCTTGGGTGGTAGAGCACAAAACCTTTATTGAGAATACATACAATGACCGAGGCCAACAGAGGACGTACGGAGATATAATCAAAGAGCACAACTCATGTTTCACGCGTTGGTTCAAGGAGAAGCTTCTGTCGTACCCTTTACATGAGGACTCTTTGGCGGAAGAAAAACTCATATTCACCTTGTCACAGGGCGCCGAGCACAAACTGATGACCTATGAGGCGTACTATCTCAATGGCTACATATTCTACACCAAGGGAAAGGACATGAAGAGCGATGGTTATCAAAACTCCGGGGTAGCGATGGAATCCTACACCGGTAACGACAAGGACAGATACTATGGAAGGATCAAGGAGATCTGGGAGCTGAGCTACACTAGAGAGAAGGTCCCGATGTTCCGTGTTAGATGGGCCAAGAGCGTCCTAAAAGAAAACCGGTATTTCATGACCATGGTTATACCCGAAGCCAAATCCAAGACCGCGAGCGCAAACGTCACCGCGAAAAATGAACCATGGGTACTGGCTTCCCAAGTGGACCAATGCTTCTTCATTACCGACCCGTCAAAGCCCAGTCGTGTTGTCGTGAGGAGAGGCAAAAGGAAAATTATCGGAATGGATGGAGTCGCCAATGAACAAGACTTCGACAAGTACGGCGACACAAAGATGGAACATGACGACGACGATGAAGTACCAGCATACACCACAAGAAGAAGCAGGACCACCCTACCTAAAGGACATCCGTTCAAGAGAAGAACTCCATTTGCGAAAAATAAGGACAAGAAGATTGTGAACAAATAGCTAGCTAAGATCGATTGTATTTAAATTGTATCCTTCATTTCTCGATTGTATTTCGACATATGGAAATGGGTGGCACTTTTTGAATTCATGAATATTTTGAAATTTGATGATATTTTTTCATATTCATAAATGTTTTCTCAAAAATTATTAGATGCAACTAAAAATCAAAAAAAATCAAATAACAAATTTGATGATATTTTTTCATATTCATAAATGTTTTCAAATTCATATTTTTTCATAAATGTTTAAATCTGATGATATTTTTCATAAATATTTTCCCACGTTCATAAATGTTTTCAAAAATTATTAGACGCAACTAAAAATCCAAAAAAATTACTAATGGCGCACCGCTACGAGGTGCGCCATTGCTATACAAAAAAAGGTTACTAATGGCGCACCGCCAGGAGGTGCGCCAGTGCTATCAAAAAAAATTACTAATGGCGCACCGCTAGGGGGTGCGCCATTGCTAACCCTCCCCCACTAAAATCCCTAATCCCCTTTCCCCAATCGATCACATCTCTCTCAGCCCCCCACCCACTACGCCGACCCACTGCGCCGCCGCTGCCCCGACCCACTGCGCCGCCGCCGCCCCCAACGCCTCGCCTCCCATCA